>NW_019943744.1:55146-61299 GCF_002910315.2 Salvelinus sp. IW2-2015 | reverse complement strand
CCATGTTGGGACTAGGAACAGGGGGCCATGTTGGGACTAGGAACAGGGGGCATGTTGGGACTAGGAACAGGGGACCATGTTGGGACTAGGAACAGGGGGCCATGTTGGGACTAGGAACAGGGGGCCATGTTGGGACTAGGAACAGGGGGCCATGTTGGGACTAGGAACAGGGGGCCATGTTGGGATGTAGGCCAGGTTGGTTTTCAACACAAACATCTCTTTTACATAACACCGTCCCAGTTGGTTCTGGTTCAATCCAGTGGAGGAATTTAGGTCAGTCTTAACTGATACTCAGACACCTTTTAATTACCTGTTCTATTCTCTTATTCACAGGCTCTACTTTCTCTCTTTCTCTCTTCTCTCTCTCTCACGCGCTCTGTCTCTCTCTTTTTCCTCTCTCTTCTCTCTCTCTCTTTTTTCTCTCTCTCTCTTCTCTCTCTCTTTTTCCTCTCTCTCTCTTTTTCCTCTCTCTTCTCTCTCTCTTTTTCTTCTCTCTCTCTTTTTATTCTCTCTCTGTTTCACTCTGTTTCTATCTATCTCTCTCGCGCTCTCACTCACTGACTCACTCACTCAGTCACTCACTCACTCACTCACTTAGTAATTGCTAGGTACTTTTCTATCTTACTGATGTCTGGGCAGACATAAAAAAAAAACATGAATTAAAAGCTAAAAATAAATAAATAATTAAATTAAAATACAAATGCAATTTCCACTCGCATGATGTTAATTATTTGATTATTTATTCTATCTGTATATTTAAGTGATAATTGATGCCCTTGCCAGTTTGCTAATTGCTCAACGCCTAATGAAGGCTTTCAAGGCTGTGTGAATACATGTTCTGTATTGTTTTTACAGTGGAAAGAAAGAGGCAGAAAGAGGGTCATATTTTCAAAACATGAATCTGTCAGATATTGAACAACAACAAAAAACATACTTTATTGCTATTTGTCTTTCATTACATTGTACCATCACACATTGTAATAAAATAAATACAAACATGTGCAATCCATTCCTCTTTGGCCTTCATGCCCGTTCCTCTCCTCTCTTAGTGTGCAAGTGTAAATGTTAGTGTGTGTAAGTGTGTAGCCTAAGTGGAGGGGTTGAGTGCACAAGTGTGTAGCCTAAGTGGAGGGGTTGAGTGCACAAGTGTGTAGCCTAAGTGGAGGGGTTGAGTGCACTAGTGTGTAGGCTAAGTGGAGGGGTTGAGTGCACAAGTGTGTAGCCTAAGTGGAGGGGTTGAGTGCACAAGTGTGTAGGCTAAGTGGAGGTTAGACCTCTGGGCCCTGTGAGTCAGAGATGCTGAGCTCTAGAAGCAGTAGCAATAAAGCCTCTGATTTCAAAGCACTCTGAAGCCTCCCGGGGATAATGTGGAGCAATGAAAGCTGCTCGAATACTCTCTCCTTCTCTCTCCCGCTTCTCTCTCTCTCTCTCGCGTCTCTTCTTTCTCTTCTCTCTGCTCTCTCTCTCTCGTCTCTCTCTCCTCTCTTCTTCCTTCTCTCTCTCTTAGCTCGGATCGCTCTCCTCCTCTCTCTCTTCTCTCTAGCTATGCTCTCTCTGCTCATAGCTCTCTCTCTCCTAGCTATCATCTCTCTCTTCTAGCTCTCTCTCTCTCCTAGGCTCTCTTCCTCTCTCTCTAGCTGCTCCTCGCTCAACTCCTCGGCGCTCGGTCTATCTCGTCTCTCGCCTCTCTCTCTCTCTCTCTCTCTCTAGCTCTGGCATCAGATTGGAGGCTTACAGGTTAATGACTTACCTCAGGGAACAAAAGGAGAAAAGCCCTTGTGCAGGAAGAGTGTTATGACGTGTGTAGAGCAACACTGAGATATATTACTGGGATAACACTTTACTTAAAGCCTGCAGGCATAATGGAGTAAAGTGGTACCATTACTGCTAATATAAATGCTCTCTGATATGAGGGGCAACTCTGCGTACCATTCCACAAGAGTAGTTCTTCAGGCAGGTATTATTACTGAATTCCCACGTAGAATATTGGTGTTGAAATAATAAAAGTGTCTTTAGTACAGAGTCCTTTATGTTAATCTCATAGCATGCTATGTTCCTTCCCTTTTAGAGGACGCTTCTCCGCGTCAGGGTCTGTTTGACAGGAAACCCTGGTGTTATAGTCTACTGTCTCTCCTCCCCTCAAACCAACCTGGTGTTATAGTCTACTGTCCCTCCTCGCCTCAATCTGTCCAGCCGTCCTCCAATCATCCGAGTAAAACAGTTAAACACAGGCAGGGCTTTCGAGTCTTGATATATACCCATTTATTCTTAGAGAATATTTGCAGTTAAATGTATTACTATACTACTATCCAAAATAGTACTATATTACTGTGTTACGTTACTATAATCTCAAAATATGTTTTTATTTCATTGTTTGTAAATAATGTATAGTTGAAACCATGACGATGTCCTCGATCTACAGCGTCCCCAACCCCATCCCTCAACTGTATATCAAAACAAGTGGCGGGGCTGCCGTGTTGTTACTTTTTACAATCTCTGAATGTAGCTTTAATCTTATTAACAGGCAAAGGGGCGACCTGCCCTGCATGGGCCCCGACCCGTCTGAAAGAAGAAGGAAACACGTAGGGTTAAGGTATCTGTTATGGTCAGGGTTGGGGTATCTGTTATGGTCAGGGTATCTGTTATGGTCAGGGTTAAGGTATCTGTTATGGTCAGGGTTAAGGTATCTGTCATGGTCAGGGTTGGGGTATCTGTTATGGTCAGGGTTAAGGTATCTGTTATGGTCAGGGTTAAGGTATCTGTTATGTGTCGAGGTTGGTGGTAATCGCTGTTATGGTCAGGCGTTAGGTCATCTGTTTGAGGGTCAGGGGATTGGGTAATGTTTATGGCGGGCTATTGCTGGCACTGGTCAGCGTTAAGCGTAGTCAGGCATGGTCATGTTAAGGCTTATCTGGCAGATGTCAGTGTAAGGTATCTGGCATGGTCGTATTAAAGAAATCTTTGGCATGGTCAGCGGTTAAAGTATCCTGGCATGGTCAGGCGTTAAGGTAATCTGTTTATGGTCAGGTGGTCTGGCATGCGGCGTGCAGCGTGGTTAAGGTTACTGGGCATGGTATAGTAAGGTATCTGCAATGGGTCAGTGGTTAAGCGATATGTGGCATGGGTCGGACGATTAATAGAATCTGGGGCTGGTCAGGGGTTAAACGATGCCGTGGCATGGTCCAGTGGTTAAGGGTATTGGCATGGTCAGCGGTAAAGTATATGGCAAGGCAGGTTTAAGGTATCATGGCATGGTCAGTGTTAAGGTACTGGCAGGTCACGAGGATTAAGGTAGTCTGCATGGATCCAGGTTTAAGAACGGACTCTGGCAATGGTCGTTCGGCATGCTGGCAATGGTTCCACGGGTATCAACAGGCATGGTCACGGGTTAGGTGATCCTATGGCATGGTACCAGCTGGTTAAGGTTCTGAGCATGGCTCAGGTTATCTGTTTATAGGTTTCAGACCGGTTATCAACTTAATTTGTTCAGGATTTCTGGGCATGGTCACAGCCAAGAGAAGCAAAGGGGATTGGGTAGCTTCTTCACTATGTATTGATGAAATCAGACGAAGTGACACTAGTGGTTCCTCTTAATCAGTTTGCCCCCTCCCGCTCGTTCATTTTATTTTCTAACCGATACAACTTAAACAAGGAGGGCCCGCCCCTCCTAATAAAACAATTACCCTGACTCAATGGACTAGATCCCCGCTGATCCAAATTGACGCCTGACCATAGACAATACCGCTGAGTCAATTACCTGAACCATGCGATAGATAAGCCGACCGATCTCATTATCCCTGACATACAGTATACCCAGTGCTTCAAGTTACCCTGACTATGACAAGATACCAACTCGAAGTTCAAATTGTACCTGACGATGACAGATAACTATAACTACCTGACCATGACAGAACCTCTGATCAATTGAGCCCGATGACCATATCGACAATATCCTCTGATCAATCCCTGACCATTAAGAATACCTGATCATTACACTGACCATGACAGCATACCTCACTGATTTACAATTACCGCTGAACCATGCACAAGATCTTCCCTGGAATCATTACCTCGTGACCATGAACAGATACCCTGATCATACCTCCGACATGTAAAGATCCCGCTGACAATTAGCCACTGACCCCACCCCCCCGCCCCCCCCCACTCGAAGACACGCACCTACCACCACTGAGGCAAGATACACCCACTGTGAGATACGATCAGACATGACGTTAACCCACTGCGAACCGAACAACCACCGACTTCAACGATATTGATAGCACCCACTTAGACAGATACAGGTATTAGAGTTAAATAGAGATACAGCAATCTGGATAAGGATGAGACAGATGACACCAATGCGAGTATGACGACAGCTTTGACGATACAACGGAACATAGATAGATACAACAGCTTTAACCAGATGACATCACTTAGATAGATAGACAACGTAACACTGAGCATAGATTAAGACAGATACAATCACTTGAGAATCAGATATCACAGCGACACTTAGATAGATCACCACGTTAGACGATAAACATAAGTAGTTAGATAATTAGACAGATAAGCAATGGACACTTGAGATAGATAACAGATAAACAAGAAACACGATGATGTAGACAGATACACCAAACGCGTAGAGTCGATAGGGACATCAGCTTTAGACAGGATACAGCTAACTATAGCATAAGATAGACAGAAGTACTCAGAACACTACTTAGACAGAATGCATCTGATAGCAGTAGATAGGACACGATACAACCTGAGAAAGAAATAAACAAGATTACACACTTAGAGGAAAAGGATATCAACACATACATATAGATAAGAATAGACACAGAACTATAGCACAATCAATAGCCTAACGGAGTGATTACAAGAATAGAACAGATACAAGCAAAACAGCACTAGACAGTATAAACATACACTAAGGACAGATAGACTCGATAACACATTGGGAAGACAGATTTACAATTACTTAGAAGATCAAGATAACAACCAGATGTGGCAGATCAGAAAACCACTCTGAGATGATAGAACGAAAGATTCATACCACTTAAGACATACTGGAATACCACTAGATGTACAAGATCAACAGGCGAGCAGCATATTACAATACTACACTCTGAAAGTGATACACGAGAATACCAAATCGGAGACAGATACACGACTGCGAGAGCAACGTGATACAGGCATCTGAGTGACAAGATAACCACAACTGTAGACAGATAGCGGCACTTTAGTATATGATAGCACCATCTTAACAGGAGTACGACACTAGGATCTAGACTACCAGTGAGACCTCGTCAAAATAAGATACCCATGGCATATAAACAGGTCTTCCGCCAGCGTGCCCCCCCACCTTCAGGCAACAGCGTCCAGACCGCTTACAACTCACATAGACTAGGACAATAATGCAAGCCAGGTCGCACTGTGAGTAACAGATAATAGCGAGCTTCACTGCAGGAGACTGGACTTACAATACGGCTCCACATGTTCACTGCGAGCCATCTAGGATGTAACAAACTCATGGGGCAACTTAACGTTGAACACAAAGAAATACATCCTCCCGAACTGCAAGGACAACTGATAGCCACCAGCCGATAAAGCACAGAATACACACTTTAGATCAGACACACCGTAACACTGATATCAGCATCTAGACTAGCATAGACCTCTTCTGACTCGAGGCAGGTAGGGCCAACGCGCCCAGTCCACACACGCGAGACCAGACTCAGCACACTCCCGATCCAGGCCAGATACCCACGGCCGCACCACTCGAGATGCACACGATCCTACCATCTGACGCACTACCCCCTCAGATCAACAGCCGCTGGGACCACATCCCCCTTGCATCTTTCCTGGACGGTGAGGAACGCCATGTCCCATTAGGACCCTATCCGAGGCCTGGAGCCGTCCAGCGGCCTTCACCGGCAAATACACACTTATGGATATGAACACGAACACTGACGCAACATTAGAAGTAAACACGAGATAGCTACCACATCTTAAACACGATAATCTACGACGAGGCACAAGATACAGCCATCAACACTGAGATGAGATACCACTTGCACACTTAGACAGATTACATACACTGAGACAGATACACAAACTGAGATATGCCTACACACTTAGAACAGAATACCC
>NW_019943744.1:53518-55037 GCF_002910315.2 Salvelinus sp. IW2-2015 | reverse complement strand
AGACAGATACACACTTAGATAGATACACACTTAGACAGATAGACACTGAGACAGATACACACTTAGATAGACAGATACACACTTAGATAGACAGATACACACTGAGACAGATAGACAGATACACACTTAGACAGATACACACTTAGACAGATACACACTGAGATAGATACTCACTTAATGGACAGATACAGCATCAGTTTAATATCCACATGTTTGTGATTTTACAGTAAAGGGTGAGTAACACTTTATTTTGATCTTTCCCTCTACAGGCTGTTTCTCTGCTCTGTCCTCCGCTTACCGCTGTTAGTTTAAGACACCGGGCAAATCGTGCCGAAACAGTAAACTGGTAACACCAGGGAAGATCCTTTTGATCTTCCCCATGTTGTCAGACACGTTCATACTGAGTAGCTGCTCGGATCAATAGACCATCAGTCATAGAGATACGTCTATTAGTAAAGGGGTTTATCTCAGCTATCAGTCATACTGTAATTAGTGAGATGAGAGCTATTTGTTCTCCTCTGTCATCACCGCCATAAACACAGCCTGGTAAAAACTGAGCCCTTTTAAATCCAGGTTACACAATAGATGAAACTGCTCTGTTTGATGAGCCCGTATTCAGGGTCAAATCAATGTTTATTCGTCACGTGCGCAGGATACGGCGGGTGTAAACTGTACAGTGAAATGTTTACTTGCAGCTCTTCCTCAACAGTGCAGAATGTAAAGTAGCGAAGCTAATGAATAGATAATACGTCGATGAATAAAAATAAAAAGTGAACCGCAGTTCAAGGTAATAAAATGGATGAGTGGTTGCCAGGCAACAGATCTTAATTTGATCACCCTGTCGCAGGAGAGCTTCCCTGCAATGGATTGATGTTTTTGATGTATAAAAAGGCTTCTGAAGTTTGTAATTTCCAGCTTGAAATGTTGGTAACACTTTACTTGACACCCAGCAGCATAACATGTTATGACACTAAGAATGTACACTTTATGACACTGTCAAGAAGCATTACGACCATCATAATAATACAAGCCAGATAGGCCTAGTACTCTTATGTAGGTGTCATAACCAGCCATACTATATATTGCGTTAGTTTATGTCACAACAGGTGTAAATACTGTCTAGAAGGTTCTACATAATATCTTTTCCAATTCATTTCCATAATATATCCATTGTCCATTATCTTGCTTCTGCCTCAGCGCTTTGGATAAATTATTCCCCTTGAAATTAAATCTTAGACTCAGTCTGCACATGGTATTAATGTGGTTCCTGTGAATGGATTTGGGCTGCTACCACGCGCATTGCTTACAAAGTACTCTTGTTGGCGTTTTGTTGTTCTATATAGTCTGAAACAGAGAGACCAGATGGAGAGAGGAGGGAAGATGGAGAGAGGAGGGATGATGGAGAGAGGAGGGACAATGGAGAGAGGAGGGAAGATGGAGAGAGGGGGGAAAATGTGGAGAGGATGGAAGATGGAAAGAGGAGGGAAGATGTGGAGAGGAGAGAAGATGTAGGAGGAGG
>NW_019943744.1:34195-52648 GCF_002910315.2 Salvelinus sp. IW2-2015 | reverse complement strand
GTATTTTTTCCAATCCGTCTCTCGTCCCTCTCCTCTCGCTCTCCTCTGCCTCTCCTCTCGTCCTCTCTCTCTCTTCTTTCGCTCTCCTCTCCTCCTCTCGCTTCTCTCTCTCTTTCTCTCCTCTGGGTTTCATTATGCTCATTCCTCTCCCTCGCTCCTCTCTCTCCTCGTCTCTCTCCTCTTCTTCCTCTCCTCTCTATCCTCCTCTCCTCTTCCCTCCTCCCTCGTTCCTCTGCCCTCTCCTGGTCATTCTGCTTCCTCTCGTCTCCTTCCTCTGCTCGTCTCTCTCTCTCTGCGTTTCATTCTGCTTCTCTCCCCTTGTCTCGTCTCCTCTCTCTCTCTCTCTCTCTCCTCTCCTCGTTCCTCTCTGCCTCCTCTCCTCTGCTCTTCCGTCTTCTGCTCTCTTCTCTCCCGTGCTGTCATTGGCGACTCTCTCTGCCGCCAGAGACCAGAGAAAGCAGGCCTTCGTGAGAGGGGCAGAGAGAAAGGATGATGACGGCTAACAAACAACACAGGGAGGTCTGTGTCAACCAACGCATGATTCCTCATATGCATCAGATGAATAACGCTGTGTCCTGTGGTGTGTGGGTGTGTGGTCGGTCCTGTGTGGTCTGTGCCTGTGTCTGTGTGTGTGCGCGTCGGTGGCTGTGTGTTGTGTGTTTTGTGTGTGTCTGTGTGTTGTGTGTGTGTGGTGTGAACGCCCACCACTCCGAGGCCTGAGGAACATTTTCATACTATTACCGATGGTCATTTTCCATTCCTCCTCTCTCTATCGTTCCCTCCGTCTCTCCTTTTCCTCCTCTTCGCATCTTCCATCCTCTCTCCTTCTTCCCTCTCTCTCCATCTTCTCTGCCTCTCTTCTTCCCCCTCTCTCCATCTTCTCTCTTCTCTCATTTCTCTCCTCTCTCCTGTCTTCCCTCCTCTCTCGCTAGTCTCGCTCCTCGTCCACTTCTTCCCTCCTCTCTCCATCTTCTCTTCTCTGCTCTTCTTGCGCCGTCCTCTCCACATCTTCCGCTCCTGCTCTCCATCTTCCCTTTGCCTCTCTCCATCTTCCCTCCTCTCTGTATCTTCGTCCTCTCTCGCATTTTCCTCTGTCTTGCCCCCCGCACATCTTCCTTCGCATCTTCCGTCCATCTTTCTCCATCTTCCCTCCTCTCCATCTTCACCCCCCTCTCCTGCGTTCTCCATCCTTCGCCTCCTCAGTCTCAATCTTCCTCCTGCTCTCCATCTTCCCTCTCTCTGTATCTTGCCTCTTCTCGGTCCATGCTTCCTTCTGTCTTCCCCACATCTTCCTTCCATCTTCCCTCCATCTTCCTCTCGCATGCTTCCCTTTCTCGCATCTTCCCCCTTCGTTCTCCACTTCCTCCTCGTTCCTCTTCCCCTCCTCTCTCCATCTTCCTCCTTCTCTCAAAATAAGAGAGGAGAGGAGAGGACAAGGGGAATGGGAGAAGATAAGAGAGGAGAGAACTAGCCAGCACAGCAGTGGTGTGGGCTGATCTCTCCTCTACTCTACTCCCTCTCCCTGTATTTAATCTGCTAATGCACTTTCTTGACTCTCAGATCTAATAAGGAGAGAAGCCTTTTCAGTAATGAGAACTGGCTGGGCTCGCCACAGAACAGCAGCAGAGATATTGAGACTGCATCCCACTGTACATAGATTTAGAGTGGCGTTTGGGATACAGGCTTGGTGGATGGATGGATGAGAAATCGAGACAGATAGGCACTTGTACTGTAAAGATGCAGTGGTAACAGACTGCATGGGGTAAACAAGCTGCCTTAGGAAATGTCTGCAGGGAGGGATGGATGGATGACTAAAGACTAGAGTACCCTGATGAAGACTAGAGTACCCTGATGAAGACTAGAGTACCCTGATGAAGACTAGAGTACCCTGATGAAGACTAGAGTACCCTGATGAAGACTAGAGTACCCCGATGAAGACTAGAGTACCCTGATGAAGACTAGAGTACCCTGATGAAGACTAGTGTACCCTGATGAAGACTAAAGCCAACATGTGTTTGCTTTTCCTAATAACTTACATCTTGACCTTCGCATTAGCTAACTCCTAGCATGCTAGCTGTTCCTGTTCACTTCTAATCATTGTGCTAACGCTAGTTATCATTCGCTAGTTATCATAACTTAATTTTAGTCTTCATCAGCTTGCCGATCACTGTACCTGTACACAGCCAATCTGTAAATAGCACACCCAACTACCTCATCCCCATATTGTTACTTATCCTCTTGCTCTTTTGCACCCCAGTATCTCTACTTGCACATCATCATCTGCACATCTGTCACTCCAGTATTAATGCTAAATTGTAATTATTTTCACCTCTATGGCCTATTTATTGCCTTCCTACTCTTCTACATTTGCACACACTGTACATAGATGTTTCTATTGTGTTATTGACTGTACGTTTGTTTGTCTAACTCTGTGTTGTTGTTTTTGTCGCCCTGCTTTGTTTTATCTTGGCCAGGTCGCAGTTGTAAATGAGATCTTGTTCTCAACTGGCCTACCTGGTTAAATGAAGGTGAAATAAATAAATAAAAAAAATTAAAAATCTTACTGGACGCAGAGATATACAAATGTGACCAGTCGGCTCGATTCAGTCCTATGTAGCAGTATTTTACATTGGATAAAAGTAGAGACTCAGAGCTAGAAAATGGTTGGTACACCTACTGGAGAGCTTCTTCTTTGTCTACACCCATTCAGCATTGTTCACACCCTCTTAAGCCTTAGTCCCACCCATCGTTTTAAGGATTCACATGTAAGGCCATGTGGTAAACACAAATACAATCAACGTTTATTTGTCACATGCACAGGATACAGAAGGTGTAAACGGTACAGTGAAATGGTTACTTGCATATTAGCAAGATCAAAAACAAAGTGTCCAGAAACAAATATTTTATAAATATTGAATTGTTATTAGATGCCGGTTATCTGACACACTTCTCTAAATCGATGGGTCATGTGAAAGAAATGCTATAGCCAACCCCGTAGCCACATCTAGCTAAGTGGATGGGTCACTATTGTCTAGGCATGTACACATGTTCATAAAATACAATAGATGGCCGTAATCACCTCCAGACACACCTGGCTAACTTAATAGGTCATGTAATCATCAGGAGAAGTGGAGTCTTTTGTTTAGACATGTAGCTAGCTAGCTAAACAATAAACCTAGTTGTGCTTTGAAGACAACTGGGAAATTGGAAAAATACGAGGTCAAATCATGACATCAGTGATCTTCAGGTTGGAAAGTCAGGATTCTAGAAGAACCCCCGAGTTCCCGAGTTGGAATTCTGAGTTGGATAACCGTTCAAAACGATTTTTCCCAGTCGGAGCTATTTTTTATTTTCCTGAGTTCCCAGTTGTCTTGAACACGTTGAAGTCGGAAGTCAGAGATTTCCGAGTTCCCAGTTGTCTTGAACACGCTGAAGTCGGAAGTCAGAGATTTCCGAGTTCCCAGTTGTCTTGACAATAATCCCAACCCTTACTACTAACAATACAAACTGATTTTGACTTTCCATGTGTAACTCTGTGTTGTTGGTTCTGTCGCACTGCTTTGCTTTATCTTGGCCAGGTCGCAGTTGTAAATGAGAACTTGTTCTCAACTGGCCTACCTGGTTAAATAAAGGTGAAATAAAAAAAATTAAAACATGTTTACCCTTACTCATTTTCAGAGTCAGCATGTCACGATCATCTTCCAGAAAGTGGAA
Source organism: Salvelinus sp. IW2-2015 (assembly GCF_002910315.2). Taxonomy (NCBI): domain Eukaryota; kingdom Metazoa; phylum Chordata; class Actinopteri; order Salmoniformes; family Salmonidae; genus Salvelinus; species Salvelinus sp. IW2-2015. The sequence continues at coordinate 48,934 of NW_019943744.1, read as the reverse complement.
AAAAAACAAAAAACGTTTTGAACGGTCATCCAACTCAGAATTCCAACTCGGGAACTCGGGGGTTCTTTCTAGAACCCTGACTTTCCAACCTGAAGAAAAAAGACTCCACCTGAGGTTGTTCATCTGTGTTGGATTGAATTGTGGCCTTTGGTTGGACAGCATGGTAGCAGTATTAGCTCGGTATTGAATTGTGGCCTTTGGTTGGACAGCATGGCAGCAGTATTAGCTGGTATTTTGAGATTGTGGCCTTTGGTTGGACAGCATGGCAGCAGTATTAGCTCGGTATTGAATTGTGGCCTTTTGGTTGGACAGCATGGTAGCAGTATTAGCTCGGTATTGAATTGTGGCCCTTTGGTTGGACAGCATGGCAGCAGTATTAGCTCGTATTGAATTGTGGCCTTTGGTTGGACAGCATGTAGCAGTAATTAGCTCGGTATTGAATTGTGCCTTTGGTTGGACAGCATGGCAGCAGTATTAGCTCGGTATTGAATTGTGGCCTTTGGGTTGGACAGCATGGCAAGCAGTATTAGCTCGTATTGGAATTTGTGGCTTGTTGACAGCATGGCAGCAGTATTAGCTCGACATTGAATTACCAGGAAGGACCACCAACCATGGTTTACATAGACATGTTCTCCAGTCTGGTCTCTATAAGTAATCTAACAGTAATTTACTGTGTAGATGTCTTTGTACCAGAGCACAGAGGATATCATGTCAGGGAGAATTAGTGTTGAAACCCCAGAGCTGACGCTGTACTCATATGAAGATATAATCATCCTCTCTCTCTCTCTTTCGCTCTCTCTCTCTCTTTTTCTCGTTCTCTCTGTTCGCTCTCTCTCTTCTCTCTCTCTCTCTCTCTCTCTCTCTCTCTCTCTCTCTCTCTCTCTCTCTCTCTCTCTCTCTCTCTTCTCTCTCTCTCTCTCTCTCTCTTCTATCTCTCTCTCTCTCTCTCAGTTCTCATTGTCTTACAGCGTATTAGTCTCTCCATTTGTTTCACACAGAAATCTGGACTTTAACTATTATTAGATCACAAGGTGTGTTGTGGTGGAATTGAATTATGTCGACCCAGTTTTCATGCTTGAGTATACACACTCACTGTTGCTGTATACCAACTTATAGTGTACTTAGAGTGCAAACAAAATCAAAATAACCAACAAACCTATCAAGACATGAAGTAAATTATGAACCGTACTCAAATATTACAATATTCTATTTTCTACTCGATACATATTTCAAACAAAAGAATTGGCAACATTTATAATTTGTGCTAGATTTGTCAGTTTCTCTCCGTCTATGGCCACTCTTCAGTGAACCAGATATGGGCTGGCTGACGACCCGACATCATAGCAGTTGAATAAATCTCTCTGAAAACGACAGAGCCAAGGGCTGAATCTGTGTGCCGTATGATATCTTCATATATTCAGTGGAGACAACGTTTGATTCAAATAAACTATACTTGTGTAGCCACTCCTTAAAAGGTTTCCTCGGAGATGAGAAAGTGTCGCACCAGGCGCGTTTGACCTGCGGATGTTAATCAGGAGTATCTGATTGACATTGGCAGGTTAGGATGTGTATGTTCAGCACTCTGTAGTGCAGGGTGGTTGTGTTAACTAGTCCCTGTAGTGCAGGGTGGTTGTGTTAATAGTCCCTGTAGTGCAGGGTGGTTGTGTTAACTAGTCCCTGTAGGCAGGGTGGTTGTGTTAACTAGTCCCTGTATGAGTGCAGGGTGGTTGTGTTAACTAGTCCCTGTAGTGCAGGTGGTTGTGTTAACTAGTCCCTGTAGTGCAGGGTGGTTGTGTTCACTAGTCCCTGTAGTGCAGGGTGGATTTGTGTTAACTAGTCCTGTAGTGCAGGGTGGTTTTTACTGTCCCGTGTCAGTGGTTGTGTTAACTAGTCCCTGTAGTGCAGGGTGGTGTGTTAACTAGTCCTGTGCAGGGTGGTTAACTAGTCTCTGTAGTGCAGGGTGGTTGTGTTAAACTAGTCCCTGTAGTGCAGCAGGGTGGGTTGTGTTAACTAGTCCCTGTAGTGCAGGCGTGGTTGTGTTAACTAGTCCCTGTAGTGCAGGGTGGTTGTGTTAACTAGTCTCTGTTAGTGCAGGTGGTTGTGTTAACTAGTCCCTTAGTGCAGGGTGGTTGTGTTAACTAGTCTCTGTAGTGCAGGTGGTTGTGTTAACTAGTCATGCGTGCAGGGTGGTTGTGTTAACTAGTCCCTGTAGTGCCAGGGTGCGTTGTGTTAACTAGTCCCATGTAGTGCAGGTTGGTTGTGTTAACTAGTCTCTGTAGTGCAGGGTGGTTGTGTTAACTAGTCCCTGTTAGTTGCAGGGTGGTTTGTGTTAACTAGTCCCAGTAGTGCAGGTGGTTGTGTTAACTAGACCTGGGTGTTTATTTCAGTACCCTGTGTTCTCTGTCCTCTATAACCAAATGTACCCAGGCAGAGCACAGTTGCCGTGACCCCGCCAAGTTTCTGTTTCACTATCTTAAACCAGACACACATGCTTGATCCACACACACACACACAACACACACACTGCTTCCTAGCAGTGGATTATCTCAACTCACTGGTTAGGACGGAGTCAGGCGCAGGACACAGAACTGAGTAAAGACGTACTTTACTCAAAAAGAAACAACAAATATTTCCACGCAGGGGAAAACACACCAGCTCACAGAAGTCTTGAACACGAAAACAAAGAACAAACACGTACAAAAACCATGTCGGAACCCGAGGGTTAAATAGGGAATAAATATTAACGTAATGGGAACCAGGTGTGTTCAATCAAGACAAAACAAATGGAAAAAAAAACGTAGATCGGTGGCAGCTAGAAAGCAAGTGACGACGGACCGCCGAACGAACAAGGAGAGGCACCAACTTCGGCGGAAGTCGTGACAGGCCTTGTGGTTAGAGTGTCCGCCCTGAAATTGAAATTGGAGTTTGATCCCGGCTGAGTTGTACCAGAGACTTTAAAAATGAGACCCAATGCGTCTCTACTTGGCACTAAGCATCAGTGAGATAGATTGTGGCTAAAGGCTCTGTAATACATTAGTATTCTGTCCAGGTGGTGTACCTGTATGTCAACCTCCTATCAGCTGTTCTGGCTCGCTCAAACAAAGTACTTACTGCACTTCCAGAAACACAGCACCTAAATAACCTCACAGCACCTAAATAACCTCACAGCACCTAAATAACCTCACAGCACCTAAATAACTCTCACAGCTCTAAATTATCATCACAGCACTTAAATAACCTCACAGCACTCAAATAACTCCACAGCACAAATAACATCACAGCACCTAAACAACCTCACAGCACCTAAATAACCTCACAGCACCTAAATAACCTCACAGCAACCTAAATAACCTCACAGCACCTAAATAACCTCACAGCACCTAAATAACCTCACAGCTCCTAAATATCATCACAGCACTTAATATAACCTCACAGCATCAAATAACCTCACAGCACTAAATAACCCTCACAGCACCTAAATAACCTCACAGCACCTCAAATAATCAAGCCTAAACAACCTCACAGCACCTAAACCAACCTCACAGCACCTAATCAACCTACAGCACCTAAAAACCTCACAGCACTAAACCTCACACACCTAAATAACCTCACAGCACCTAAATAACCTCACAGACCTAAACAACCTCACAGCACCTAAATAACCTCACAGCACCTAAAATAACATACAGGCTTCTTCTCGGGCTATGATTCCTGCTCTCCTCTTTTTGGCATGGTGATCTCTCACGCTCTTGTTCTCTCTTTGTCTCTCTCTGTCTATGTCTCTTTCTCTCTGTCTCTCTGTCTCTCTCCCTGTCTTCTGTCTCTCTCTCTCTCTCTCTCTCTCTCTCTCCTCTCTCTCTCTCTCTCTCTCTCTCTCTCTCTCTCTCGCTCTCTCTCTCTCTCTCTCTCTCTCTGTCTCTTCTCTCTCTCGCTCTCTCTCTCCATCTCCCTCATCTCTCTCTCTATCGCTCTATGTCTTTCTCTCTGTCCTCTCTCTCTGTCTCTATCTCTTTCTTTCTTGCTGCATATGATATAATGGTTCCATGTCACACATCTGCAACAGCTTCTCCATATTCCCAGACAGAGCAGCCTCATAACAAGGACAGCCTCACAGAGAGAGAGGATGAAGTTACTACCCTAACCCTTCATCCTCCACTAATGTTTGTTTTATCAGAGGGATTGAAGAGGGTATGCAAATAGGACATAAGCGCACACACAACACAAACTTACACACACTTACATATTCTTACACACACAACACACACACTTACACGCAACACACACTTACACATTGTTACACAAACACACACACAACCACCACACTTACACAACACACACAACATGCGATGCAATGATAGGGAAGACATGCAGCCACTGGGGAGGTTATGTCAGAACTAATAGAATAGACTGAAGACTTCCCTGACTCTGTTCTACCTCCCACCAAAACTAGACTGAACACCTCCCCTGTCTCTGTCCTACCTCCCATCAAACTAGACTGAACCACCTCCCTGTCTCTGTCCTACCTCCCACCAAAACTAGACTGAACACCTCCCTGTCTCTGTCCTACTCCCATCAAACTAGACTGAACACCTCCCTGTCTCTGTCCTACCTCCCACCAAACTTAGACTGAACACCCCCTGTCTCGTCCCTACCCCCAAAACTAGACTGAACACCTCCTGACTCTGTCCTACTCCCATCAAACTAGAATTGTTGTTTGTGGCAAAAACAAGGTTTTATTTGAGAGATTGAATAGGAGATCTCCTCTGGCAGTCACTCTCTCTTCATTTGATCAGCCTCTGGGTGTCAGAAGGAGAGCTGCAAAATTATAGGATTGGGTTTGACTTTGTTTCGTGTGAGAGATGAGACAGACAGTGATGCCTTGAAGCTGTGACAAAGATCCCTCTCTTAGGCCCAAATGACTCCCTATTCCCTATATAGTGCACTACTTTTGACCAACACCATATAGGCCCTGGTCAAAGTAGTGCACTAAATAGGGAATTGGGAGTCATTTGGGATGCTGTCTGTGCCTCAGACAGGTTCTCTATTAGAGACTGAAGCCCTTCATATACAGTGGGGAGAACAAGTATTTGATACACTGCCGATTTTGCAGTTTTCCTACTTACAAAGCATGTAGAGGTCTGTAATTTTTATCATAGGTCACTTCAACTGTGAGAGACGGAATCTAAAAAAAATCCCGAAAATCCATTGTATGATTTTTAAGTAATTAATTAGCATTTTATTGCAAGACATAAGTATTTGATACATCAGAAAAGCAGAACTTAATATTTGGTACTGAATCCTTTGTTTGCAATTACAGAGAATCATACGTTTCCTGTAGTTCTTGACCAGGTTTGCACACACTGCAGCAGGGATTTTGGCCCACTCCTCCATACAGACCTTCTCCAGATCCTTCAGGTTTCGGGGCTGTCGCTGGGCAATACGGACTTTCAGCTTCCTCCAAAGATTTTCTATTGGGTTCAGGTCTGGAGACTGGCTAGGCCACTCCAGGACCTTGAGATACTTCTTACGGAGCCACTCCTTAGTTGCCCTGGCTGTGTGTTTCGGGTCGTTGTCATGCTGGAAGACCCAGCCACGACCCATCATCAATGCTCTTACTGAGGAAGGAGGTTGTTGGCTAAGATCTCGCAATACATGGCCCATCCATCCTCCCCTCAATACGGTGCAGTCGTCCTGTCCCCTTGCAGAAAAGCATCCCCAAAGAATGATGTTTCCACCTCCATGCTTCACGGTTGGGATGGGTTCTTGGGGTTGTACTCATCCTTCTTCTTCCTCCAAACACGGCGAGTGGAGTTTAGACCAAAAAGCTCTATTTTTGAATCATCAGACCACATGACCTTCTCCCATTCCTCCTCTGGATCATCCAGATGGTCATTGGCAAACTTCAGACGGGCCTGGACATGTGCCTGCTTGAGCAGGGGACCTTGTGTGCGCTGCAGGATTTTAATCCATGACGCGTAGTGTGTTACTAATGGTTTTCTTTGAGACTGTGGTCCCAGCTCTCTTCAGGTCATTGACCAGGTCCTGCCGTGTAGTTCTGGGCTGATCCCTCACCTTCCTCATGATCATTGATGCCCCACGAGGTGAGATCTTGCATGGAGCCCCAGACCGAGGGTGATTGACCATCATCTTGAACTTCTTCTATTTTCTTCTATTTTCTAATAATTGCGCCAACAGTTGTTGCCTTCTCACCAAGCTGCTTGCCTATTGTCCTGTAGCCCATCCCAGCCTTGTGCAGGTCTAAATTTTATCCTTGATGTCCTTACACAGCTCTCTGGTCTTGGCCATTGTGGAGAGGTTGGAGTCTGTTTGATTGAGTGTGTGGACAGGTGTCTTTTATACAGGTAACGAGTTCAACAGGTGCAGTTAATACAGGTAATGAGTGGAGAACAGGAGGGCTTCTTAAAAGAAAACTAACAGGTCTGTGAGAGCGGAATTCTTACTGGTTGGTAGGTGATCAAATATTATGTCATGCAATAAAATGCAAATGAATTACTTAAAAATCATACAATGTGATTTTCGGATTTTTGTTTTAGATTCCGTCTCTCACAGTTGAAGTGTACCTATGATAAAAATTACAGACCTCTACATGCTTTGTAAGTAGGAAAACCTGCAAAATCGGCAGTGTATCAAATACTTGTTCTCCCCACTGTATATCAGTTGCTGTGTTGTGTGTGTGTGTGTGTGTGTGTGTGTGTGTGTGTGTGTGTGTGTGTGTTGTGTGTGTGTGTGTGGTGTGTGTGTGTGTGTGTGTGTGTGGTGTGTGTGTGTGTGTGTGTGTGTGTATAACATAACCTTGCATAGGGTTGAGAGTCACCCTGTATTTACTTTGATACCGTAAGATAGTGACATCTGCTGTTTTGAAAAGGACAACTTTATTGACTGTGTCTTGTGTAGAACAGATGGATTTTACAGCAGCACTCTTTGGAATGGATTTTCAAGATGGCTTCCAGTCAAATCAAGGCAAAGTGTATCGGTCGCAGACACATTAGCAGATGTTATAGCAGGTGTAGCTAAACGCTGGTGTTACCAGCTCCAGTGCTGCTCTGCCAGTCCTGTCCAGTGTTCCAGTCCAGTCCAATCTAGTCCTGTCCAGTCCTGTCCTCTCCAATTCAGTCCTATCTAGTCCTGTCCTGTCCAAACCAGTCCTGTCCAATCCAGTCCTGTCCAAACCAGTCCTGTCCAATCCAGTCCTGTCCAATCCAGTCCTGTCCAATCCAGTCCTGTCCAATACAATCCTGTCCAGTGTTCCAGTCCTGCTAGTCCTGTCCAGTGTTCCAGTCCCATCCAGTCCTGTCCTGTCTAGTCCTGTCCAGTGTTCCAGTCCCATCCAGTCCAGTCCTGCTAGTCCTGTCCAGTGTTCCAGTCCCATCCAGTCCTGTCCTGTCTAGTCCTGTCCAGTTTTCCAGTCCTGCTAGTCCTGTCCAGTGTTCCAGTCTTGTCCAGTCCTGTCCTGTCCAGTTTTCCAGTCCTGCTAGTCCTGTCCTGCCACGATGGGAATGAGGCAATCTTATTTTCTGATCTGTCCTCCACCCACACCCATATCCACTCATCACACTTTACTGATTGCACTCATCTTACACTCTGCATTCTACTATAACATCTCTATAACAAGCAGTTACGTAACACTAACATTTCAAACGCAGTGAGATGCAAATCACGCTGCAGGGGTTTTTTGGTGTGCATGGGCAGTGGCCATGAAGAATACATCCCGGTAGCCATGGAGACTACAGTCCACATACCAGTGAGGCTGTGCTGTCCAGAGACAGTGGTGTTACATACACTATGTATCCATCCCCCTGAAGCTTCAATCTGTTCCTGCTCTATCCATCCCTCTCTCAATTAAATTCAATTCAAAGGGCTTTATTGGCATTGGGAACATATGTTAACATTGCCAAAGCGAAGTGAAGTAGATAATAAACAAAAGAGAAATAAACAATAAAAATGATGAGTAAACATTACACTCACAGAAGTTTCAAAAGAATAAAGACATTACAAATGTCATATCATGTCTATATACAGTGCTGTAACAATGTACAAATGGTTAAAGTACAAAAGGGAAAATAAATAAGCATAAATATAGGTTTTATTTACAATGGTGTTTGTTCTTCACTGGTTGCCTTTTTATTGTACTGTATGTTGAATTGTGTTGTCGCTCTCTCCTCTGCAAGTCTTATCTCTCCATGCAGGAGTCTTGGCCCCACAAAGCTACCAATATCTGAACTACAACTCTGCATGTTTGCATGTTATTTCGGCATTAATACGTGTCACATATCAGCAAAAAAAAAAGAAAGAAATAAAGTCATTGAGTTAATAAAGCCTCCGTACAAACATATTTTTTTCTTTCTGCTCCAAAATGCAGATATTTCAGCTTAGCTCAGGGCTTTCTGTGGTGGTGGGGCAGCCAGCGGAAAATACGGATATATATATTTATATATTTTTTTATAATAATAATTTAAACTTTATTTAAGCAGGCAAGTCAGTCTTATTTACAATGACGGCCTACACCGGCCAAACCATCCCCTAACCCGGACGACGCTGAGCAAATGAGGACCAATGGAACTCCCAATCACGGCCGGTTGTGATACAGCCTGGATTCAGGCCTAAGTAGCATAGGGGTTGGTAATGTTCTCTAGTTGCGCAGTGATTGGCTCAGTGTTCTGTCACTCATGGGGACACTACTTCACTGCCAAATCTAAGGGTAGAGCTCGGAAATTCAAGACCCTTGGGTGCTGCCATAGACTTACATTAGAAGTGCCAACTGGGAAGACAACTGGGAAAATACACTTTGAACGGTCATCCAACTCAGAATTGTAAGTCGGGAACTCGGGCCTCTTTCTAGAGCTCCGACCTGAACATCACTGACGGCATGATTAGACCTTGTTTTTTTCCCAGAGTTCCCAGTTGTCTTGAAAGCACCAGCGATTCCAGAGAATGACAGACTTTGATGACAAAGTTTGATGACAAAATTTGCCCACGAAGGACCGCCGCGCCACCTTCCTGTTCAAGTGAGCACAGCACAACAAGTTGAATCCAAAAAGGTCTTGTATGCTGCTGCATAAATGATGTAATATGCCAGGGAGATATGTATACTGTAGCTGAGAAAGTAATACTAAGTGTATGTTGTGTAGTAAGCTGTTAGTAGCCCATGTGCCTCACCCTAATAATTTGGTCTATTTAACCCTCTTAATTTCACCTACAGTTCTGACTTGGTGGTGCACATGTAGTTATAGCCTGTTTCGAGAAATGTCATCATCGAATATTGTAAGAGCTTTCATTGTCTGCTTATATGCCCCCTTTATTTTTCCTACGGTTCTGACTTGGTGTACAGGGAGAATACTGTAAGAATGGCACATGTTCTGCATTCTGTCGCTGGACATTTCAAAAGTGCTGAACAAATAGGACGGACGTAGTCAATTTAACTATCTCCCTCATTGTCTTAATCGAAATTACGGATTGCCTCTTATCTGCTCGTTGTCCCCTTATGCCATAGTTTGTACATCTCAATTCTCAGTAGAAACCACATTTGTTTATAAGCAAGTCAGCCATATCAGCTGTTTTTTTAAAAGGGAGTAAATGAGGCTGAATTAACTGTTTCTCTGCCAGACAAGGCTCCACTGATAGCCAGGTGTAGCAGTGGTAAGGTGTTGTGACTGCTGTTGGGACTCTACTGTTGGGACAGCTTTGTGGGTACCGTTTGTCACCGTTATAGTGCAATGAATGTATTGTTTAGTGTTGTGTTGTGCAGTTGCTTTGCTGGCATGCATGCCTCAACAGATTTTTTCGTTTTCCCCACCAAGATTTACATGCTGAAATCACACTGCGTATGATGTCCTATGCATATCCAAGAACAGGATCTCCTCTCTCCTCACCTCCCTCTCTCCTGCCTGACCTCTCTCTACACCTCCTCCTGTCCCCTCTCCTCTCTCCCAACCCCCTCCCTCCCCCTCTTACTTTCCTCTCCTCACCTCCATCTCTCCTGCCTGACCCCTCTCTACACCTCCTCCTGTCCCCCTCTCCTCTCTCCTAACCCCCTCCCGCCCCCTCTTACTCTCCTCTCCTCCCCTCACCCTCTTTGGTGAGATCTCAGGTCCTCTGACTCAATATGCTGTGGAAACAGAAGAAAGGGGGTCCTATAGCAGGATGACAGGGGGGGAGGGGGGGGGGGGCGTGTATGTGTGTATGTGTTTATGTGACCTTCACCCAGCCCCCAGAGGTCACAAGGGCCATTCAGGGGCTTAACTCAGAGCTGGAACTGTCATGTTTTTTGGCGTCTGGACGGATTTCCACAGTGTGTGTGTGACAGAAGCTTTCCACCTATTCCCTAACCAGATCTGGGTCAACATGGGTCCTAAGCCACAATCAGGAAGGGTTATGGGAGGGAGGGAGAGAGGGAGAAGGCAAGGGAAGGAAGGGAAGGGAGGGAGGGAGGGAGGGAGGGAGGGAGGGAGGGAGGGAGGGAGGGAGGCGGGAGGGAGGGCGCTTACTGTGTGAGACAACTAAAGCTGAAAGGCGATAGAGATCTATTGTCATACGCTAGAACGCCAGTACTCCTCAGGTTGTATTTGGAGCCACTATCAAGAGACATTTTACTGTCAGGTGGAACAGTAGCTTTTATAAAATGATTACTCAAAGTGAACAAGGGGTTTGTGTCGCCTGAGAGTCTGTTTTTATTACCCTTCTACTGGGATCATTCTGCTAGCTCTCTTTCTCTTCATGGTGAAAGAAAGAGGGAAGGAGAAAGAAAGAGAAAGAAAGAGAAAGAAAGAGAAAGAAAGAGAGAGAGAGGAGAGAAGAGAGAGAGAGAGAGAGAGAGAGAGAGAGAGAGAGAGAGAGAGAGAGAGAGAGAGAGCAATATGAAGAGAGAGGTGAAGAGAGAGGGGGAGGAGAGGAGGGGAGGGGAGGGGAGAGAGAGAGAGAGAGGAGAGAGAGAGATAAATAAATAAAATATACTCACATTTTTTGGGTCATGTATTTGCAGATGTTATCTCAGGTGCAGCGAAATGCTTTATGTTTCTAGCTCCAACAGTGCAGTAATATCTAGCAATACAGTAATACCTAACAATACAGTAATACCTAACAATACCATAATACCTCACACATACAGTAATACCTAACAATACTGTAATACCTAACAATACCATAATACCTAACAATACAGTAATACCTAACAATACAGTAATACCTAACAATCCGTAATATCTAGCAATACCATAAAATACCTAACAATACCATAATACCTAGCAATACAGATACTAACAATACAGTAATACCTAACAATACCGTAATATCTACAATACATAATACTAACATACTGTAATACCTAACAATACCATAATACCTAACAATACAGTAATACTAACAATAATTATACCTAACATACCGTAATATCTAGCAATACCACTATACCTACAATACTGTAATACCTAACAATACCATAATACCTAACAATACAGTAATACCTAACAAAATACGTAATATCTAACAATACAGTAATTCCTAACTATATAGTAATACCTAACAGTGCAGTAATACTAACAATACAGTCATACCTAACAATACAGTCATACCTAAAAACACTAATACCTAGCAATACCGTAATACCTAACAATACAGTAATACCTAACAATACAGTAATACCTAACAATACAGTCATACCTAGCAATACACACAAATCCCAAAAAATGTAAAGAAATTAAGAAATATCAGAATGAGCAATGTCAGAATCCGAAATATGAATGTACACTCACCGGCCAGTTTATTAGGTACGCCGTTCACGAAAATGGATCGCTTCTATAGGCAGTGAGTCACTTGGCTGTGGCTTACCATAAAGCAGGCAGACAGGCATCGAGGCATTCAATTACTGTTTGATTGAACGTTAGAATGGGCGAAACAAGTCACCTTAGCGACTTGGAGTGTGGTATGATCGTTGGTGCCAGGCCGCCGGTTCAAGGATCTCAGAATGTCCATCCTCCTGGGCTTTTCACGCACAACAGTGTCTAGGGTTTACCCGAGAAGGGTGCGACAAACTAAAATCATCCAGTCAGCGGCAGTCCTGTGGGTGAAAACAGCTCGTTGATGAAAGAGGTCCAAGGACAATGGCAAGAATCGTGCAAGCTAACAGGCACGCAAACAAATAAGCAAATAACGGTGCAGTAACAGTTGTGTGGAGAATGGAATGTTGGAACTCACAACTCATCAGTCTTTGTCACAGATGAGCAGCAGATGACCACACCGGGTTCCACTCCATCAGTGGCACGCCATCAGTGGGGCACGCCATCAGTGGGCACGCCATCAGAGGGCACGCCCATCAGTGGGCACGCCATCAGAGGGCACGCCAATCAGTGGGCACGCCATCAGAGGGCACGCCATCAGTGGGCACGCCATCAGTGGGCACGCCATCAGAGGGCACGCCATCAGTGGGCACGCCATCAGTGGGCACGCAATCAGAGGCACGCCGTCAGTGGGCACGCATCAGTGGGCACGCCATCAGTGGTCACGCCATCAGTGGTCACGCCGTCAGAGGGCACGCCGTCAGTGGCAGCATCGTGGCCGCCATCAGTGGCACGCCATCAGAGGGCAGCGCCATCAGAGGGCACGCCATCAGTGGGCACGCCATCAGGCCAGGGGCACGCCATCAGTGGGCACGCCATCAGTGGGCACGCCATCAGAGGGCACGCCATCAAGTGGGCAGCCATCAGAGGGCACGCCGTCAGTGGGGCACGCCATCAGTGGGCAACGCCATCAGTGGGCACGCATCAGAGGGCACCATCAGAGGGCACGCCATCAGTGGGCACGCCATCAGAGGGCACGCCATCAGTGGGCACGCCATCAGTGGGCACGCCATCAGTGGGCACGCCATCAGTGGGCACGCCATCAGTGGGCACGCTCAGTGGGCACGCCATCAGTGGGCACCACGTGGCACCCATCAGAGGGCATGCCATCAGTGGGCACACGATCACCAACACTGGACAATTGAGGAGTGGAAAAACATTGCCTGGACATGACAGTGAGTTCAGTTTACCTCCAGACCTGGTCCGTCTCCAGACTTGGTCCGTCTCCAGACCTGGTCCGTCTCCAAGACCTGGTCCGTCTCCAGACCTGGTCCGTCTCCAGACCTGCTCAGTCCCAGACTGGTCCGTCCCAGACCTGGTCCGTCTCCAGACCTGGTCCGTCCCGGCTGGTCCGTCTCCAGACCTGGTCCGTCTCCAGACCTGTCCGTCTCCAGACCTGGTCCGTCTCCAAGCCTGGTCCGTCTCCAGAACCTGGTCCGTCTCCAGACCTGCTCAGTCCCAGACCTGGTCCGTCCCCAAGACCTGGTCCGTCTCAGACCTGGTCCGTCTCACGACCTGGTCGTCTCCAGACCTGGTCCGTCTCCAGACCTGGTCCGTCTCCAGACCTGGTCCGTCTCCAGACCTGGTCCGTCTCCAGACTGCTCAGTCCCAGACCTGGTCCGTCCCCAGACCTGGTCCGTCTCCAGACCTGGTCCGTCTCCAGACCTGGTCCGTCCCCAGACCTGGTCGTCTCCAGACTGGTCCGTCTCCAGACCTGGTCCGTCTCCAGACCGGTCCATCTCAGACCTCTCAGTCCCAGACCTGGTCGTCTCCACTGTCCTACCAGACCTGTCCGTCTCCAGACTGCTCAGTCCCCAGACCTGGTCCGTCTCCAGACCTGGTCCGTCTCCAGACCTGGTCCGTCTCCTGACCTGGTCCGTCTCGCAACCTGGTCCCTCCAGACCTGGTCCGTCTCCAGACCTGCTCAGTCCCCAGACCTGGTCCGTCTCCAGACTGGTCCGTCTCCAGACCTGCCAGTCCCCAGACCTGGTCCGTCTCCAGACCTGTCCGTCTCCAGACCTGGTCCGTCTCCAGACCTGCTCAGTCCCAGACCTGTCCGTCTCCAGCCGTCCGTCCCAGACCTGTCGCGTCTCCGACCTGGTCCGTCTCCAGACCTCAACCCAATAGAGCGTAATGGGATGAAATGGAACAGGCTGTAGCAGCATGAACGTACCACCGACCAATCTGCAGCATGATGCCATGGTGGTAGCATGTACCAACATCCCGGTGGGAACGTTTCTGACACTTTGTAGAATTCCCCAAATAATTCAGGCTGTTCTGGAGGCAACGGGGTCGACCCGATACTAGATGTGTTCAATGACTCCTATGTTACATAAGCGGAGCAGTCTCTAAGGTGCAGGGTAGAGTACATGGTGGTAGCCGGCTAGTAACAGTGACTAAGGCTCAGGGCAGGGTACTGGGCGGAGGCCGGCTAGTGGTGACTATTGGGTAACAGTCTGATAGCCTGGAGAGAGAAGCTGTTTTTCAGTCTCTCGGTCGCAGCTTTGATGCATCGTTACTGTCTCCGCCTTCTAGAGGGTAACGGGTTGAAGATGCCATGACTAGGGTGGTCGATCTTTTTGGCCTTCCTGTGACACTAGGTGTCCTGGAGGGCAGGCAGTGGGCACACGGTGATGCGTTGGGCTGACCGCACCACCCTCTAAATAGAAAGACGGAAAGAGAGAGAGAGAGACGGAGAGATGGAAAGAGAGAGAGAGAGATGGAGAGATGGAAAGAGAGAGAGATGGAGAGATGGAAAGAGAAATGGATAAAGAGAGACAGAAAATACAGAAAAATAAATAAAAAAATACAATGTTTATCTTCTCTCTCATGCCTCTACCAGCCCAGCAGCCAAATCGAATATAAAATGACATCATCACACTCGGAG
>NW_019943744.1:26189-27557 GCF_002910315.2 Salvelinus sp. IW2-2015 | reverse complement strand
TTTACAAGTGACATTGATGCCATACCTTCTCAACAGAATGATTCATACCCTGGGTTGTTCTCAACAGAATGATTCATACCCTGGGTTTGTTCTCAACAGAATGATTCATACCTTGTGTTGTTCTCAACATAATGATTCATAACCCTGGGTTCGTTCTCAACAGATATTCATACCCTGGGTTAGTCTCAACAGAATGATTCATACCCTGGTTGTTCCCAACAGTATGATTCGTACCCTGGGTTGTTCTCAACATAATGATTCATACCCTGGGTGGTTCTCAACAGAATGATTCATACCCTGGGTTGTTCTTAATAGAATGATTCATACCCTGGGTTGTTTCTCACAGAATGATTCATACCCTGGGTTGTTCTTAAAAACAGAATGATTCATACCCTGGGTTGTTCTCAACAGAATGATTCATACCCTGGGTTGTTCTCAACAGAATGAGTCATACCCTGGGTTGTTCTCAACAGTATGATTCATACCTTGTGTTGTTCTGTCTATTGTGAATAAAATGTGCAGTGGAACATGCCCCTGAATACACTCACGACTCCTTTCTATGAGCACAAAAATGATAATCTGTTTCTCTGAATTTGCCCTGTGAAGTCTTACGTTGTAAGATGGTATTTTTATAACTTAGCTAGTCATGTTGGCAATAGAACAAGATTTCAAATGATGCCCACATGACCCAGATTGGGATTTATAATGGACCGTTTCTGGATTATGTAAACAACAACAGTAACAGTATTTGTGCTCCAAACAAAACATCTCCATAGTTCCTCAACGATACAGATAGGAGACCTAAAAACAAAGCACCTTATAAAAGTGCATTGAAATTGCTTAGGACCTGTGTCCACTTTGGAGAAAAGTACCGTAAATGTAAAATGCACATAAAATCAACAGTGTAKTGTTTGGATTCAGTCTTGTGTCAGGTGAACTGTTTTGTCTCCAACTTTGATCTAATTATTTTCCCATAATCTCCTAACTGTTCCCTTTTAGTTGCTACCATGGTTATATTTCTTCTGTAAGAAACATTTCCATATAGGCCAATTCCCACAAGTCTAACCAGTGAAACTGACAATAGAGAGGAGAGGTTCTGATGTGTTTAACCAAACATTGATGCAAGCGTTTCATTTTCTCCTGAGGTAAAAATATAGACAGCTGGAAAAGATGCTTGCTTAGTTCTGCCGAGATTTACTGGTACGAGAGAGAGAAAATAGAGAGTGTTTCTTTGTGTGTGTGTGAGAGAGAGAGAGAGAGAGAGAGAGAGAGAGAGAGAGAGAGAGAGAGAGAGAGACTGAAAATAAGTTGTAAACTTGGCAGTCGAAAACCTAAACAGTATATTTGACCTCTCAGCTTCTCTATCAA
>NW_019943744.1:19362-25675 GCF_002910315.2 Salvelinus sp. IW2-2015 | reverse complement strand
CAATTACATTGACTAAACTACAGGACAAAATACAAACCCTTCAACCCAAAAAGACCTGTGYTGTTGATTATATCCTCAATGAAATGATCAAATATACAGATACCAAATTCCAATTGGCTATACTTAAACTCTTTAACATCATCCTTAGCTCTGGCATCTTCCCCAATATTTGGAACCAAGGACTGATCACCCCAATCSACAAAAGTGGAGACAAATTTGAGACCAAAAACTACCGTGGGATATGCGTCAACAGCAACCWTGGCAAAATCCTCTGCATTATCATTAACAGCAGACTCGTACATTTCCTCAGTGAAAACAATGTACTGAGCAAATGTCAAATTGGCTTTTTACCAAATTACCGTACGACAGACCATGTATTCACCCTGCACACCCTAACTGACAAACAAACAAATCAAAACAAAGGAAAAGTCTTCTCATTTTGTTGATTTCAAAAAAGTATTTGACTCAATTTGGCATGAGGGTCTGCTACACAAARTGATGGAAAGTGGTYTTGGGGGAAAACATACACCATTATAAAATCCATGTACACAAACAACAAGTGTGCGGTTAAAATAGGCAAAAAACACACYTTTCTTTCCACAGGYCCGTGGGGATCAACAAATTGGTGYGGGCACTAGAACAGTCTGCAGCACCCGGCCTCACCCTACTAGAATCTGAAGTAAAATGTCTACTGTTTGCTGATGATCWGGTGCTTCTGTCACCAACCAAGGAGGGCTTACAGAAACACCTAGATTCTGCACAGATTCTGTCAGACCTGGGCCCTGACAGTAAATCTCAATAAGACAAAAATAATGGTGTGGCAAAAAAGGTACAATTGCCAGGACCACAAATACAAATTCCATCTAGACACCGTTTCCCTAGAGCACACAACAAAAACTATACATACCTCTGCTCTCTGCCTGGGGCGGCAGGTAGCCTAGTGTGTAGAGCGTTGGACTTGTAACCGAAAGGTTGCAACATCGAATCCCCAAGCTGGCAAGGTAAAAATCTGTCGTTCTGCCCCTGGCAATTAACCCACTGTTCCTAGTGGCCGTCATTGTAAATACAAACTTGTTCTTAACTGACTTGCCCAGTTAAATAAAGGTTAAATTAAAAAAATAAACATCAGCGACACAGGTGACTTCCACAAAGCTGTGAACGATCTGAGAGACAAGGCAAGAAGGGCGTTCTATGCCATCAAAAGGAACATAAAATTCAACATACCAATTAGGATCTGGCTAAAAATACTTGAATCAGTTATAAAACCCATTGCTCTTTATGGTTGTGAGGTCTGGGGTCCGCTCGCCAACCAAGAATTCACAAAATGGGACAAACACCAAATTGAGACTCTGCATGCAGAATTCTGCAAAAGTATCCTCTTGTGTTCACCAAATAATGCATGAGAGCAGAATTAGGCCTATACCCGCTAATTATCAAAATCAAAAAAAGAGACGTTATATTCTACAACCATCTAAAAGGAAGCAATTCCCAAACCTTCCATAACAAAGCCATCACCTACTGAGAGATGAACCTGGAGAAGAGTCCCCTAAGCAAGCTGGTCCTGGGGCTCTGTTCACAAACACAAACAGACCCTACAGAGCCCCAGGACAGCAACACAATTAGACCCAACCAAATCATTAAAAAACAAAAAGATAATTACTTGACACATTGGAAGTAATTAACAAAAAAACCAGAGCAAACTAGAATGCTATTTGGTCCTAAACAGAGAGTACACAGTGGCAGAATACCTTCATATCAGCTTGATAACTTCCTGTGCACAAACTGGTGAATTAGTTATACATTCTTTTAATGTGCTTTTTGTTAAAATGTCCTTTTGGATGTCTGAATGTGTGAAGTTAAAGTCAATTTTAACCTCGGTCTTATCTCTGGGTGGATGGGCAGCAGGGGCTGCAACGCAGCATATCCTTGAGGCGACATACCTACACTCAGCTGCACCAGACATACACCTATTCTACTCTTTACGCATCACTATTCCCCGTCACTCACACCGACATTAACACGCCTTGCACCCTTCGCACTCCACCTCTTATAACTATCGTGGCACCTCGACCACCCACACAGCCTATGGAAGACATCCCAGGGTCGGTTCGACCTTGACACAGACTTCACCGTTTACCCCTCGTTTTCGGATGTTACTTTGCGCTCTTCTGTCGTTGAGAGGGGACGTATGAGGGGCGTTTTTTTCGCTACACACCGATGTAAACAGTTTTGGATTAACCCATTTTGAAAAAATATGAAAAAATTAGAAAGTATTTTTTTAAAACATTCACTGTCGCCGTCGGTAGCAAATGTGCCAGTGTGTGCGCTTGTCCCAGTTGATTGGCCAATGCGGGCTGGTTCCATTTGGGAGCGTCTCCGACGTGGCTCGTAACCTCTCGTTTGGCCGTTGCCTTAATGCATGCGGTTAATCCGTAGGGCTTATTCTTTTTCCCCTATGCAGGTTTAAGGTCAACTCATTTCAGCCCACAGTTTCTGTCTTGCTGCCATTCCACTCGTTCACCGCTTTGCAGGCGCTACACACTCCCTAGAGTCTGTTGGCTTTTTTATAAGGGGGAACTCGCTGAAGTTTACGGGACGTTTCAAGATCCGGCGTGTGCCGTGTGTGCGCGTGTGCAGAGGATTATACGTCGTGTAGTGGAGTGGCGGCATTCCTTACATGGTCTTACGAGCATTGGATGTTGGAGAGGAAGCGTTTCTGTAATACGGAGGGGTTGCAATGCAGCAGGGGAGCGAGGTGAGATAGAATGAGTCGTGCGATAATGATGCGGAGGATCTAAAGCCGAGCGTTTAGCATAAGGGTCTACTTTCCTGTGTCTGTCATGGAATCGGAACGTAAACAGCACCGGTCGGACGGAAATGAATCTTGACCGAAATCCAATGTATATCATCTAGGCGAAGAAGCATTTGTTTTCAGTGTTACGGGATCGCTCGAATGAGGCTTAGGGTTAGGGTGGGGGTTAGTGGTTAGGGTTGATGGGTTAGGGGTTATGGGTTGTTTAGGTCCGATATAGGAGTCTGATTGGAGACCGGTGCATTGTGGAAGGTGAAATATCATTTTCATATGCATTGTATAGGTTTATTCTATTATCGCTGTGAAGCTTGGTGAGGGGATTGGAGGATTGATGTTGGGTGCAAGGGGCTCACTGAGATGTCGAGTCTTCAGAGTTTGTCGTGAACAGGAGTTAGAGTAAACGCCGAGATGCAAGAAGGCGAGGTCGGTCACTGGATATTGACTTCATTCTCGTTGGCTAGCAGTTCTGTCTATATATGACTGTCATTCTCTTTACGGTCCTGTTTCTATATATGACTTCATTCGTCTATAGTCTATTCCTATAGTATGACTTCAATTCTCTCACCCCAGTCTATTCTATATATGACTTCAATCTCTTACTAGTCTGTTTCTATATATTGACTTCATTATCTACTAGTCTTTCTATAATATGACGTTCATCTCGCTTAAGTCTATTCTATATATGGACTTTCCATTCTCTATATATGTCTATTCTTATATGTGATTCATTCCCCTATAAACAGTCTCACCTCTAATACTATTGACGTCATTCCTACAGTCTATTCTATTATCGTGAACTTCATTCGTCCTAGCAGTCTATTCTAGTATACTGACTTCATTCGTCTAACGAGTCTGTGTGTCTAAGGTAGCTGCAGTGGACATTGGTCATTCTTCCCTAACAGTCCCTGTTCTATATATGACTTCATTTCTGCAGTCTAATTCCTATATATGACTATCATTCTCATGCCAGTCTATTTTATATTAATGGTTACTTCATTCTCTAGCAGTCTAGTCTTATATGTCTTCATTTTGTCTCATAGCACGTCTAGATGCTATTATTATGTCTTGTTTCATTGTCTCTCATAAGTTTTGGCAGGCTACTCGCTATTTTCTGTATCAGATGACTTGCATTCTCACGTGGCGGCCCGTTACAGTTCACCGTGTTACTGTCATTAATGCATTCATAAGGTCTCCTCTATGTGACCCATATGCCGGAGAACGCACCTCCTGTTACCCTGTATATGACTTAATTCTCTGGCTTTTTGCAGCCTCAGTCTGTTCCGGGTCTAAGATTTGACGTATCGCTGGTGTCAATTTCTCGTCTGTTATCCACGTCTGTTATGTATACATAGACTTGTCAGCTATCTCATCGCACACTCTATTCTATCTATGACTTTCTGTTACAGCCAAGGGTTAGTCCAGTGTCGTAACGATGTAGATTGCGCGGTGCGTGGACGTAGGCTGGACTTACAGTTATTGATGAGTACGGATGTCGCCGTTAGCTGGTGATCGAAGGTTGGTGTTCCAAACAAGGTAGCTTTTGTCAAATTTCTGCCTGCTAGAGCTGACCGGCATCCGGATCAAATTGGCTGTAAGTGCTGTTTTGTGAAGTGAAAACAATTCGCGCGGAGCAACAAACGGATCATCTGCGCAGAGTGGTGTGAGGGCCACACCAAGAGCTCACAGAAACGGGAGCGGCAAAGTGCTGAAGCGCGTAGCGTTCGTAAAAATCGGTTGTCTGCGCGCAGTGGCTGAGACGTCACTACAGCCTGGGGTTCAATCTACAGGCTGTGCCACTCGGCGGTGACGGAGTCTATAGGGCGGCCGCCAATTGGCCGCACACTGCGTCATCTGGGTTAGGGGAGGGTTTGTGAATCAAGAAAAGTTAAGTAGAGGGGACAAGCCCTCCACATGACCTCTAACTACAACCACTCCAGCATTGACACTGAGAGAGCGAGAGACAGAGATGAGAACAGAGAGACAGCATGAGAGAGAGGACAGAGAGAGAGAGAAAGAGAGAGAGAGAGAGGAGCCACCAGACTGCCACCAGCTATAAAAATGACAGAAAGTGGTGTTGAGGGTGAAAAACAACGACATTATAGAAATCCATTTGTACACAAAGAAGCAAGTGTGCAGTTAAAACTGGCAAAAGCACACAAATTTCTTTCCTCAGGGCCGTGGGGTGAGGACCAGGGATGCAGCTTGAGCCCGTGCACTCTCTTCAGCATATATCTGCAACAAATTGGCGGAGGGCACACTAGAAAGTCTGGCAGGCACCCCCGGCCTCACCCTACTAGAATCTGTGAAGTCAAATTGTTTTACTGGTTTTTGCTGTTGATCCTGGTGCTGTTCTGTCTCCCAACCAAGGAGGCCTAACGCAGCCACCTAGCATCTTCTGCAAGATTCTTCAAAAGACTGGGCCCCTGACAGTAAATCTCAGTAACACAAAAACAATGGTGTTAACAAACAGGTCCAGTTGCCAGGACCACAAATACAAATTACATCGTAGAACCGTTGCCCTAGAGCACACAAAAGCAGACTCAGTTGCCATGCACTGAGGCTAGGAAAACACTGTCACACCAATAAATCAACAATAATTGAGAATTTAATAAGCATGTTTTCTAAGCTGGCCATGCTTTCCACCTGGCTACCCCCTACCTGGTCGCGCTGCACCCCCCACACGAGATAACTTGCAAAGCCTCCTCTCCTTCACCAATCCAGATAGCTTGATGTTTGAAAGAGCTGCAAAATTGGACGCCTACAAATCGCCGGACTATGACCACTCCTGGACCCTCTCTTTCTAAAATTTATCTGCCGAAATTGTTGCAACCCCTATTCTAGCCTGTCAACCTCTCTTGTCATATCACTGAGATCCCCAAAGAATTGGTATAGCTGCCCGCAGTCATCCCCTCTTTACAAAGGGGGGGACACTCTAATCTAGACCAAACTGCTACACAGCCTAATATCTATCCTAACCCCTGTCTTTCTAATAGGTTCGAAAGCAAGTTAACAAACAGATTACCGACCATTTCGAATCCCTGGAGACCCATATTCGAAGCTGGAGACCCCATATCTCCCTCAACCAGCACAGCTGTCAGAGCCATCTGTAATAGCCCTACAGATCACTGCACGCTGGTACAAGGCCATGCTGTAAATAGCCCATCCAACTACCCTCATCCCCATACTGTATTTATTATTTTAATACTAGTTATTGCATTTTTTTGCTCCTGTTGCCCGCCCAGTGTCTCTACTTGCACATTAACATCTTCTGCACAATCTATCACTGCTTGTGTTTTAATTGCTAAATTGTAAAATTATTTCGCCACTATCGCCTATTTTATTGGCCTTCCGCTCCCTAATCTTACTAAATTTGGACACACTGTATATTACTTTTCTATTAGTCTTATTGACTGTATGTTTGTTATATTCCATGTGTAACTTGTGTTGTTGTTGTGTCGCACTGCTTTGCTTTAATCTTGGCAGGTCGCAGTTGTAAATAAG
>NW_019943744.1:0-18120 GCF_002910315.2 Salvelinus sp. IW2-2015 | reverse complement strand
GAACTTGTTCTTAACTGACTTGCCCAGTTAAATAAAGGTTAAATAAAAAATAAACATCAGCGCCACAGGTAACTTCCACAAAGCTGTGAACGATCTGAGAGACAAGTCAAGAAGGGCCTTCTATGCCATCAAAAGGAACATAAAATTCGACATACCAATTAGGATCTGGCTAAAAATACTAGAATCAGTTATTGAACCCATTGCCCTTTATGGTTGTGAGGTCTGGGGTCCGCTCACCAACCAAGAATTCACAAAATGGGACAAACACCAAATTGAGACTCTGCATGCAGAATTCTGCAAAAATATCCTCTTGTGTTCACCAAATAATGCATGAGAGCAGAATTAGGCCTATACCCGCTAATTATCAAAATCCAGAAAAGAGACGTTATATTCTACAACCATCTAAAAGGAAGCAATTCCCAAACCTTCCATAACAAAGCCATCACCTACTGAGAGATGAACCTGGAGAAAAGTCCCCTAAGCAAGCTGGTCCTGAAGCTCTGTTCACAAACACAAACAGACCCCACAGAGCCCCAGGACAGCAACACAATTAGACTCAACCAAATCATTAAAAAACAAAAAGATAATTACTTGACACATTGGAAGTAATTAACAAAAAAAACAGAGCAAACTAGAATGCTATTTGGTCCTAAACAGAGAGTACACAGTGGCAGAATACCTGACCACTGTGACTGACCTAAACTTAAGGAAAGGTTTGACTATGTACAGACTCAGTGAGCATAGCCTTGCTATTGAGAAAGGCCGCCGTAGGCAGACTTGGCTCTCAAGAGAAGACAGGCTATGTGCACACTAACCACAAAATGTGGTGGAAACTGAGCTGCACTTCCTAACCTCCTGCCAAATGTATGACCATATTAGAGACACATATTTCCCTCAGATTACACAGATCCACAAAGAATTCGAAAACAAACCCGATTTTGATAAACTCCCATATCTACTGGGTGAAATACCACCGTGTGCCATCACAGCAGCAAGATTTGTGACCTGTTGCCACAAGAAACGGTCAACCAGTGAAAAATAAACAACATTGTAAATACAACTTTAACCATTTGTACATCGTTACAACACTGTATATATACATAATATGACATATGAAATGTCTTTATTCTTTTGTAACTGCTGTGAGTGTAATGTTTACTATTCTTTTTTTTATTGTTTATTTCATTTTCCTTGGCAATGTTAACATAATTTACCCATGCCAATAAAGCCCTTTGTGTTTAGAGAGATAGAGGGAGAGTCAGAGAGAGGGAGGAGAGAGATAGCGAGAGAGGGAGAGGGGGGAGAGAGAGAAAGAGAGACAGAGGGAGAGAGGTCAGGAGTTGAGGGTAGAGAATCAGAATTAGCTTTATCTCAGTTCTGTGGTAAGAAGATCCCCGTCCCTCTAATTCTACGTCTTAATGTCCTGCTGTCCTTTCAGTGAACCCACATGACCAGTAGACAGACAGTTGTTGTTGAATTCAGGTGTGATCACATAGTGGGCTAACAGACCAGATGGTCAGAGTGGTGTTTTCTGGGAAACAGACACATTCCTGTCTAGTAAGACCAGCCAGGAACAAGAGAGGCACGAGGTCCATTTTAACGCCATTTATACACACATATACTCACACACACACACACTCACTCAAATACACACCCACTCACTCATACACCCCACATCACATACAACCACATCACTTTACTCACACACACTCAACTCCACAGCACACATTACACACCTCAACTCAATCACACCCACACTCACACCACACACCCACACCACCACACTCACATACACACCCACTCACTCACACACACACACACACAACTCACATACAAAACACTTCACAACCACACCACTTCACACTCCACATACATACCCCACTCACTGACTCACTCACACACAACACCACTACACACTTTCACATAACACCACACCATCACTCACCACACTCACATACACACCCCACTCACACACCTAACGGCAACTCACATACACACCCACTCACTCACAATACACCTCACACACACACTCACTCACATGAACACACACAGACTCACTCACATTTACACACTCACAATACATACCCATTCACTCACACACACACTCACTCACTTCACTCACACACACACACTCACACACACCCACCTCACACACACACCCCCACTCACAACCCACCTCACACTCACTCACATATAGCACACACACACACCACTCTACACTCACTCACAAACCACAACTTCACATACACATACACAACCCCTCACTCACACATACACTCACATTCATACCCACTCACTCACCACACAGAAGGCTACACACACTCACAACCACTCACACACCTCACTCACACCCACTCACTCACACACCACATCACCCACTACTACACTAACACTCACTCACTCACACACACATACACTCACCACACACACTCCACTCATCACTCACACACACACATCACATCAACATACACACACACACCACTCACACTCACTTCACACAACACCCTCACATAACACATTCACAACCCTCACTCAGACACATACACACCCTCTCACTCTCACATACACACCACTCAACATACACACAAACTGTCACAGCGCAATACATACACACTCACACACACATACACACCCACTCACTCCCCACTTCACTCTCTCAACACTTCACTCACATCACACACACAGCCAACTGACTCACACACCCACTCACTTCACTCACATCACACACAACACACGACACACCACACAATGACACACACACACACACCACACACACACACACACACACACAGTACCACACACACAGCACACACACCACACACACACAGTAGGAAGGCATGAGGATCATGCTCATAACAGGAAACAGGAACAGAACTGTTAACTCCATGTCATTTAGACGAGAGATGAGGAAGATTGAATCACCCAGCAAACTGTAAACGTTGTCCCAGAACATTATGTTCTAGTAGGGTTGGTTCTAAAGTTGGATGTTAACATCCCAAAAACATTTCCCAATATATGGTTTTTTTGATTCACAACATTTTTTATATTTGATAAAAAAAAAAAACTGAATTATTTTATATGAATATCTTGGAAACTGTTTTTCCTAACATCCCCTAAAATATTGTGCACAACCTCTCCTAACAGAACTCCACCAGAACACTCCCAAAAACGTTGCATTCGTCCCCCTCCAGGTAATGTAGTCCATCCATGTAACCAGTAATGTTGTGTAGAATCATACTGCTGGAAGAAAATGCTAGGAGGAACAGTTCTTGCAACAAAATCAGGCAAATGTTTTATGCAAACATTGTATAATCATCAGTACAATTGGATAGCTTTTGTGTTATGAAGAACATTTTTCCGCAACTTTAATTCGAATGTCCTGGTAACTTTCAACAGAACCAGTTTTGGTTTGCAGAGTACTCTCCTCGTGGACTACGTCTACCTTAGGATGAGTCCTCTCCTCGTGAACTACGTCTACCTGTTAGGGATGAGTCCCTCTCCTCATGGCTTTGGTCTACCTGTAGGGATGAGTCCTCTCCTCATGGCTACGCTACTGTAGGGGATGAGTCCCTCTCTCATGGCTGAGTCCCTACTGTAGGGATTGATCCTCTCTCCTCCATGGCTAGTCTACCCCTGTAGGGATGGAGTCCCTCTCCTCATGGTACGTCCTTACCTGTAGGATTGAGTCCTCTCCGTTGAGCTACGCTACCTGTAGGGATGAGTCCTCTCCTCGTGGCTCCACGTCTACCTGGTAGGGATGAAGTCTTCTCCTCGTGGGCTACGTCTACCTGTAGGGTGAGAAGTCCTCTCCTTCGTGCCTTACGTCACTGGTAGGGATGAGTCCTCTCCTTCGTGCTACGTGTCCTACCTGTAGGGATGAGTCCTCTTCTCATGGCTACGGTCTACCTGTAGGGATGAGTCCTTCTCCTCGGGCTACGTTACCGCGAAATGCTCCGGACGTCTACTGTAGGATGATCCTTGTGGTATATGCTAGGTTCCCTGTCCTCATGGCTAAACGTCTACCTTGTAGGGATGAGTCCTCTCCTCATGGCTACGTCCCTACCTGTAGGGAATGAGTCCTTCGCCTCATGGCCTAGACGTCCTACCTTGTAGGGATGAGTCTTCTCCTCGTGGCTACGTCTACCTTGTAGGATGAGTCCTCTCCTCCATGGCTACGTCTACCTGTAGGATGAGTCCTCTCTTATGGCTACGTTACTTGGGAAATCCTTCATGCTACGACTGTAGGATGACTCTTCGCCTCACTAACTCTTGTAGGGATTTGCCTCGCTCTTACCTGATGTCCCCTCATGCCTGGTAGGGGATGAGTCTTTCCCTATGGCTACGTCTACTGTAGGGGATGAGTCTCTCCTCATGGCTACGTCTAACCTATAGGGCATGAGTCCTCTCCTCAATGGCTACGTCTACCTGTAGGGATGAGTTCCCTCTCCTTATGGCTTACGTCTACCTGTAGGAGAGTCCTCTCTCTGGCTACGTCTACCTGTAGGGAGAGTTCCTCGCCTCATGGCTACGTCTACCCTTGTAGGATGAGTCCTCTTCCCTGTCCAGATGTCTTCACTCTTTGGTCCAATCTGTTTGTCCCTGTCCTGGCTCATACCTGCGTTGAAATAGTACTTTAGTCACAATATGCTTCTTGGCTTCCTTACCCACCAAGTTCTGTAACTGTTTTTGGAGGTTTTTATTGTCCTTTTTTTAGTCTTCCAAGTAATTTTAAGTTGTAACTGAGAAATGGTGCATTCCCAGAATACAAGGTACAAACAGTCCTCCAAGGGAGGGAGGGAGAAATGTTTTCATGGCAGAGGACAGGATAGAGGAATCAGAGGATCGCAACACCTCACACAAACAAACACACACCATGCTGGCTAACACAGGACATAACAGGATTGCCTTACACAGCACTAGCTGGCGTGCAGTGGGTCCTTAAAATAATGGCTCCTGTTAACACACACACAAGCATACAAGGCACGCAGACAGAGCAATACAGGCAACGCAGGAACAGCACCATACAGGCACGCAGGACAGAAACATGAACAGGCACGCAGGACAGACAACATAACAGGCACCAGGACAGACGCATACAGGCACGTGCGGACAGACGCCATACAGGCACACAGGACAGAGCACATACAGGCACGCAGGACAGACCGCATACAGGCACACAGACAAGACGCAACAGGCACACAGGACAGAACACATACAGGCAACAGGAAGACGCATACAGGCACGCATGGACCGACACCTACAGGCACGCAGGACAGACGCATACAGGCACGGCAGGACAGATGCATACACGGTACACAGGGACAGACGCATACAGGCACGCAGGACAGACACATACAGGCAGCAGGCAGCACAATACAGGCATGCAGGACAGAACACAATACGGCCATCGCAGGAAGACCCATACAGGCACGCAGGACCAGACGCATAAGGCACCGCAGGACAGACACATACAGGCCGCAGGACAGACGCATACAGGCAACGCAGGACAAGACACATACAGGCAAGCCAGAACAGACTCATACAAGGCAAGACCAGGACACATGCAATACAGCGCACGCAGACACAACGCGTACAGGCACGCAGGACACACACATACAGGCACGCAGGAAACACGGCGTACAGGCAGCAGGACAACACACCACAGGCAACGCAGGACCAGACAGGACACATACAGATTCTGAATCATTTAAGCGCAAGGTGCTAACAGGGAATTAAAAGGCTACTGAAACACAGAAGGTGATTAGAACAGGACCAGCACTCCTCTAAAGTAATCGATAAGGGCTGAAGGGTTAAATTGAACAAGTAGTGAATGGTGCTAACCGTAGTGAGGCCTGGGAGGTGGGGTGGTGTGGTGGTGGTGGTGTGTGTGTGTGGTGTGTGTGTGTGTGGTGTGTGTGTGTGTGTGTGTGTGTGGTGTGGGTGTTGTGTGGTGGTGTTGTGTGTGTGTGTGTGGTGTGTTGTTGTGTTGTGTGGTGTGTGTTTGTTGCAGCTGGGGCTGGAGATATTTACCTCACCATCGGCGGTAAAGCTGGCAGGCGACAGTCTAAGCGGGTATAGTGACTTCTTGGGAAAGTAGAGAGGGTGTCAAAGAGACGGATTATAGGGAGGGGAGAGGAGAGGCAGAGAGGGAGGAGTGAGGAAGGGATAGAGGGAGGAGAGAGGGATAGGGAGAGGAAAGGAGAGAGGCGGTGAGGAGTGAGGAAGGGATAGAGTGAGGAGAGGAGAGGAGAAGGGAGGAGTGAGGAGGGACAGAGGAGGAGAGGAGGGGATAAGATAGAGGGAGAGGAGGGGATAGAGGGAGGAGAGGAAAATAGTGAACGAAAGGAGGGGATAGAGGAGAGAGGGAGAGGAGGTGATGGGGTAGAGGAGAGAGAGTATAGTGGGAAGAGGAGGGGATAGTGAGGAGAGAGAGGGGATAGTGAAGGAGAGGAGGGGATAGTGAAGAGAGAGAGCGGGATAGGTGGGGGAGGAGGTGAGTGGGAGTGAAGAGGAGGGGATAGTGAAAAGGAGATGGAGGGGATAGTGGGAGGAGAGGAGGGATAGTGGGAGGAGAGGAGGGGATAGTGAAGGAGAGGAAGGGGATAGAGGAGGAGAGGAGGGATGAGGGAGAGAGGAGAGGAGGTGATGGGGGTAGAGGGAGAGAAGGGGATAGAGGGAGGGGTAGAAGGAGAGGAGGGGAATAGAGGGAGAGGAGGGGTAGAGGGAGAGGAGGGGATAGAAGGAGAGGGGATAGAAGGGGAGAGGAGAGGGGTAGAGGGAGAGGAGGATGAGAGGGAGAGGAGGGGGTAGAGGAGAGGAGGGGATAGAAGGAGAGGAGGGTATAGAGGGGGGTAGAGGGAGCAGGAGGGGAATAGAGGGGGGTAGATGGAGAGGAGGGGGTAGAGGCGGGTAGAGGGAGAGGAAAAATTAATTTCATGACTTTTCTAGCCTGACTAAATATGTAAGCCTATGTTCTCCTTAGCGAATGGTTAGTCAGATGGTGAAGAAATCTGACCTACTGCATACTTTGTAATAAAAGGCAGAGACCTATCAGTCTGTCAGATCCCTCCATCACCTCCCGTCCTTCATGAGACCGGATGTCAATGCACATCCAGTGTACTCCCTCTCCATTCATCTCCACGGCAACGTGGACGATGTCCTAAAAAGGTGTAGCTTTACTGTTCTTGTGTTTCCCTAATTGCTGCTAAACACACACACACTTCTCCTGTTCATCACTTTCGTTGCTGCTAACACAACACCACTCTCCCTGTCTGTAGCTGCTTACATCAAACCACTTCTCCTGTCTGTAGCTGCTAACCAACCTCTTCTCCTGTCTGTAGCTGCCTAACACAACACCACTTCTCCTGTCTGTAGCTGCTACACAACACCACTCTCTCTGTCTTAGCTGCTTCTACGAACACCTCTTCTCCTGTCTGTAGTGCTAACACAACAACCACTTCTCCTGTCTGTAGCTTGCTTACCACAAACCACTTCTCCTGTCCTGTAGCTGCTAACACAACACCCTTCTCCTGTCTTCTGGTAGACTGAGACACAACACCACTTCTCCTGTCTGTAGCTGCTAACACAACACCTTTTCTCCTGTCTGTAGCTGCTAACACAACACCACTTCTCCTGTTGTAGCTGCTAACACACACACCACTTCTCCTGTCTGTAGCTGCTAACACAAACACCACTTCCTCCTGGTCCTGTCTAGCTGCTAACAACACACTTCTCCTGTCTGTAGCTGCTAACCACACCATTCTCTCCTGTTCATCACTGCTGTAGCTGCTTAAAAACAACACTTCTCCTGTCTGTAGCTGCTAACACAACACCACTTCTCCTCCTGTCTGTAAGCTGCTATCACGACAACCACTTCCCTCCTGTCTGTACTGCTACACAGACACCACTTCCTGGTTGTAGCTGCTAACACAACACCAGTCTCCTGTCTGGTAGCTGCTACACAACACCACTTCCTGTCTGTAGCTGCTAACACAACAACCACTTCTCTCTGTCTGTAGCTGCTAAACAACACCGCACTTCTCCTGTCTGTACTGCTGCATAGCACGCTCCAATCACTTGGGATCCACTGGTGCCTTTTCTCATTGCCCATATTTGTTGTATATCTGCAATATATTTGTTGACATCATTTAGATGTACTTATTTACAGTGTGTGTGTGTGTGTGTGTGTTGTGTGTTGTGTGTGTGTGTGTTGGTGTGTTGTGTGTGGTGTGTGGTGTGTGTGTGTGTGTGGTGTGTGGTGGTGTGTGTGTGTGTGTGTGTGTGTGTGTGTGTGACCTTTATTTTAATTAACAGGGAAGACATATTAGGTCTCTTTTCCAAATGCGATCTGTATAAATATACACATTATACTGCATGATATATATATATATAAATATATATATAAAACACCTTTTGATACAGGATGACGTGATGAGTATCAAAACTGTCACCTGTAACAAAATGAAGTGCACTATTGTGGATGGCATTAAAAGGGTTAAAGAGTAGTAGCAGCTTGGACTGGGTCACACCATTTCATCAGCCGTTGATTGTCAAGCAAATAAACTGTCAGTCTCACAGTAATTGACCGTTATTTAACATAAACACATTTAGCAACTCCTGGCTTTCCACACACACTGCCTACAAGCCACTGATACACACCTTTGGAAAATATACATTTTGAAAAGTCGAATTAATCCATGTGACCTCTAGGCTGTACACACTTCATCAGTCACTCATTCACAATTTGACAAGCGCTTGATAATGCCTAGAATTTCACAGCGGAATCCCCTTTGTGTGGCCGTAATGCACCCCCAAAAAATCCATGCCTTTTGCAGGAAGTGGTCTTTGTGCCCTTCTCCCAGAGTGCTGAGCGCTCCGAATCACTTCTCAGTCACATGGCTCTCCGTCATGTGATTGAATCTTTCTCACAGGCTATAAGTGAAGACAGACACATTGGTGACGCAACTGCGCGCATCCTTCCAATTCAGAGGTGCATATTTCATCAGCGAACAAGATGAGTAGGCTTAACGAACAGAAAAAGCACTAGCCTATGTCAATCTACTATCCCCCATAGTATAAAAGTCGACCGAATACCCATCTGTGCAATAAATAATTATTCCAAACAGTCTGGGACAGTTGTGGGATCGAATGGAGCACAAATTAATACAACCACTAACATAAAAAAAAWAAAAAWAAATACGGAATGTGGCTGACGGAACAGATAAGAAGTTTAGCATTAAATGTTGATGAACTATGAGGCTATTTCTTCACATTATAAGCGCAGSAATGCGCACATGGAACATAAGCGTAAGTTATAAGCGTAAATGTTCCATTAGTGGAAAACACCATTATCGAAAGTGACCACAAATGTGATTATATATATATATAAATGTCATTATGTTTGTAATGCTTTTATTATAAAGGTGCATTTTTATGGAAAAAATTATCTTCCCCAAACTTGAAACTCACGCGCTGCTTATGTATGTAGTTAGGCTCTACACCCCTTGTAAAGTGGATTAATGTGCTTAATGTCATCTATGTACGTGGAATTTGACTGCCTTCATGACTCGTGACCGCTGGCGTGACGGTAACACGGTCACCGCAACAGCCCTGGTCTAAACTCCATCCCACCAAAACAGCCCTGGTCTATAACTTCATCCACTCTTTTCTCCACAACACGCCGGCTTCATATCTCCCATCCACCCAGAACAGCCATCGGTCTATCTAACTCCATCCCCCACAACAGCACCTCTGTCGTTTACAAACTCCATCCCCACCACGACATCCTATGCCAATGGTCCTAAACTCCATACCCATTCCCGGAACAACTTCCCTCCTGGCACCTGGTTCTATTATCGTAACTCAGTCCCTACCGACCACAGCCGCTGTCCTATAACTTCCCCATGCCAATCATCCATAAAGCCCAGGTCTAAACACTTCCATCACCGACCAAGCAGGCTGCAGCCTCTGGTGTGTCTTTTTTAGTTAACTCCATCCCGCCTTGTTTCTCCAGCAACAGCCGGCTGGTCCGTATACCGTAAGTTGCTGGCCCTGGGGACCTGCTTAGTCCGAATCCAGAGCAGGCCTGCTGCTCCATCTCCACCAGAACAGCCCTGTCTAAACTCCATCCCACCAAAACAGCCCTGGTCTAAACTCCATCCCACCAAAACAGCCCTGGTCTAAACTCCATCCCACCAGACAGCCCTGGTCTAAACTCCATCCCACCAAAACAGCCCTGGTCTAAACTCCATCCCCACCAGAACAGCCCTGGTCTAAACTCCATCCACCGAACAGCCCTGGTCTAAACTCCATCCCACCGAACAGCCCTGGTCTAAACTCCATCCACCAAAACAGCCCTGGTCCTAAACTCCATCCCACCAAAACAGCCCTGGTCTAAACTCCATCCCACCAAAACACCCTGGTCAAATCCATCCACCAGCAACAGCCCTGGTCTAAACTCCATCCCACCGCAAACAGCCCTGGTCTAAACTCCATCCCACCAAAACAGCCCTGGTCTAAACTCCATCCCACCAGAACAGCCCTGGTCTAACTCCATCCACCAGAACAGCCCTGGTCTAAACTCCATCCCACCAAAACAGCCCTGGTCTAACTCCATCCCACCAAAAACAGCCCTGGTCTAAACTCCATCCCACCGAACAGCCCTGGTCTAAACTCCATCCCACCCACGCAACAGCCCTGGTCTAAACTCCACCCACCAAACAGCCCTGGTCTAAACTCCATCCCACCAAACAGCCCTGGTCTAAACTCCATCCCACCAAGCCTGGTCTAAATCCATCCACCAACAGCCCTGGTCCTAAACTCCATCCCACCAAACAGCCCTGGTCTAAACTCCATCCCACCAAAAACAGCCCTGGTCTAAACTCCCATCCACCAAAAACAGCCCTGGTCTAAACTCCATCCCACCAAAAACAGCCCTGGTCTAAACTCCATCCACCAAAGCCCTGGTCTAATCTCAATCCCACCAAACAGTCCTGGTCTAAACTCCATCCCACCAGCAACAGCCCTGGTCTAAACTCCACCCCACAAACAGCCCTGGTCTAAACTCCATCCCACCAGAACAGCCCTGGTCTAAACTCATCCCACCAAAACAGCCCTGGTCTAAACTCATCCCACCAAACACCTGTCTAAACTCCATCCCACCAACAGCCCTGGTCTAACTCATCCACCAAACAGCCCTGGTCTAAACTCCATCCCACCAACAGCCCTGGTCTAAACTCCATCCCACGCAACAAGCCCTGGTCTAAACTCCATCCCACCGCAACAGCCCTGGTCTAAACTCCATCCCACCGCAACAGCCTGGTCTAAAAACTCCATCCCAACCGCAACCAACAGCCCTGGTCTAAACTCCATCCCACCAGAAACAGCCCTGTCTAAACTCCATCCCACCAAAACAGCCCTGGTCTAAAACTCCATCCCACCCAACAGCCCTGGTTCTAAACTCCATCCCACCAAAACAGGCAGAAATGTCAGGCAGTCTTTTCCAACAGCTCTTACATTAACATTTCATTATCATCATTTTCACAATTTCACACTATTTTTCCAACTTCATAGTTTGTAAATATAAAATATCAGACAAATCACATTCTGCACTGGGTCTTTAAGTATTTATTTATATATTTAACCTTTATTTAACCAGCCAAGTCAGTTAAGAACATATTGCCAGTTCAAATCAAAATCAAATCAAAATTGGATTTGTCACATGCGAAAGACAGAACAGGTGTAGGTAGACCTTACAGTGAATGCTTGCTTACAAGCCCTTAACCAACAATGCAGTTTTAAGAAAAATACCTGCTAAATGAATTTAAAAAATATTACAAAAATAATATATATAAAATATATATATATCAGCAGCATCAGAGCTTGGAGAAGCATCATTCCCGAGACTGAACGGTACTCAGCACATGTAATTCATCTGAAACATTTTCACTAGAGTTTAAAAAACAAAGAAGAGTGTGCTTGGCTGGTCACAGGAATCAAGTCATAACACAGCCCCAGACTGGAACAGTGTCTATTTGTCACTACGCCCCAAACACATATACCTGGTTCACCTATGGGGCCATACTGGGCCAAGCCGAGCTGAGCCAAACATTACTGGTTTACCCAGGTTATGCATCCACCATAGTTGCTGGAAGGAACAATGTGAAAAMAAAATATTTCAGTATGGTTCAGATCGGCTCTATAGTGTGAATCAGTATATATCTTTCTGTCAGAATTAGGCCCACACAGAGATTCAGCCAGCTAGACCGAGCAGATAACTCAGATATCTGCCGACTGCTCTCTGACTAGTAATTAGAATAAGAAATGGGAAAAATTCAAAGATTCTCTCTGTTTTCTGTCTCAAAATGAACATAAGCAGACACAGAAATCATATGTATTTGGGTCATTTTCAAACATGCAAGAGAGAGCGCTGCTTCTCTAAATGTTGTGTTATCAGTCTTCAGTCTGCATCTTGTATCAAATAAGTCTTTGGTTTTATTTTATTCCGRGTTGCAGATGCTCTGAAAGAAGATATTCTGTTTTTTATAATCGAACGCCTCTATAGGAATTTAGATGATGGATCATTTGCAAATGAGAAACATTCTATCTGTCCGTGTATCATTCAGTGGATTTAAACCACCTAATAAAAAATATTACCACAGTAGTTCAATGAACATTAGAGCAAAGTTTTATAGACAGTAATTATMTTTTAACAGGTTATAAAAGGAAAGAAACTAAGCAAAATGAACAACAGAAATCAAAAGGATATTATCTCTTATAGACTTTAATTTCTCTCTTCTCTCCATATCTCTTTCTCATTCACATCTTTCTCCGGTTGTATTGCATTTTCCTCCATCTTATTAACCCCCAGTCAGCCAGTCAATCTCATAGGCTACATGCCAAATGGCACCCTATTCCCTATGGGCCCCGGTCACCATGGGCCCCGGTCACCAAGGGCCCCGGTCACCAAGGGCCCCAGTCACCATGGGCCCCGGTCACCAAGGGCCCCGGTCACCATGGGCCCCGGTCACCATGGGCCCCGGTCACCATGGGCCCCGGTCACCATGGGCCCCGGTCACCAAGGGCCCCGGTCACCATGGGCCCCGGTCACCAAGGGCCCCGGTCACCATGGGCCCCGGTCACCAAGGGCCCCTGCTCACTATGAAGTGAATAGGGTGCCATTTAATACACAGTCATCACCTGGGACGGATGCAGAAGTGATCTTCATCAGTCCAAGGTCAGTACGGGTCAAGGGAGAAATGTGAGAACACACACACACACAAACACACACAAGGATGCACAAAAAAGCACGCACACACACACACACTAGCACACTAACACACAGACACACACCACACACACTTGA
Organism: Salvelinus sp. IW2-2015; assembly: GCF_002910315.2. Classification (NCBI taxonomy): domain Eukaryota; kingdom Metazoa; phylum Chordata; class Actinopteri; order Salmoniformes; family Salmonidae; genus Salvelinus; species Salvelinus sp. IW2-2015. The sequence goes on along the minus strand of NW_019943744.1, from coordinate 4,757 downwards.
GAACACATGCTTATCCTGCTCAGCCAATATCTTGATAGACTCTACCTTTTCTAACCCTCGAGCAGAGCTGGAGGAGGAGAGAATGTACTTGGAAAATCAGGAGAGAGAAAGGGGGAGAGAGGAAGAGAGAAACGGAGAAGATTGATGGGGAGAGAAGAGAAGAAGAGAGAAAGAGAGAGAGAGAGAAACAAGCCCGAACCGAGAGGAGAAGAGAAGAGAGGGGAGAGAACGAGAAGAGAGATGAGAGAGGAGAGAGAAGAGGAGAGAAGTGAGGCGAAGAGAGAGAGAGGAAGAGAGAAGAGAGAGATAGAGAGGAAGAGAAGAGAGAAGAGAAACAGATAAATGTAAAAAAAAGAGTTTCCACAGCTGACAACCATACCAGGAAGACCAGACATACAGACAGACTGTGGACCATCTAATTACATAAAGACTTCATGCTTCCAGTTATTGCGCTCTGACCAGAAATAACAATTCAGATGGAACTCCAGAGAGTCCAGATTCATCGTACATACACTATGAAGATATCACCTAACTACCTCTTCAAACCCAGACAGCAGACCAGACATGCAACCAACAACAGACCAGACAGACAGACCAGACAGACACCAGAAGGCAGACCCAGACAGGCAGACCAGACAGCAAACCAGACAGGCAGACCAGACAGCAACCAGAACAGCAGACCATGACATTCAGACCAACAGCACGACTCAGACAGCAGACCAGACCAGACAGACAGACAGACAGACAGACAGTACAGACAAACAGACCAGTACAGACAGACAGACAGACAGACAACAGACAGACATACAGACCAGACAGACAGTACAGACAGACAGGACAGACACCTCTGACATGATGATAGATGTGAGCAGCATGTTATACTTGTCCAACACATAGGTCAGGAGTTACTTCAGACCACATCCCTTACCTTATACCTCCTACACACACACACACACACACACCACACACACACACACAGAGTACACACACACATGATATACACCACACACACCATACTACACTTGTACCTCCTGACCTCTGTATTCACTTGTAATCACTCCTCTAAGTTGATGATTGAGTCCGAACCTTAACCCAGTCACCATTCAGCGGTCACGCATTCACCAGCCACCCTGTAACTCCTAAACGCGCGCAGTGTTGTGTGTGTGTTGTGTGTGTTGTGTGTGTGTGGGTGTGTGTGTGTGTGTGTGTGTGTTGTGTGTTGTGTGTGTGTTGTGTGGTTGTGTGTTGTGTGTGTGTGTTTTGGTGTGTGTGTTCGTTGTGTGTGTGTGTGTTGTGAAAATCCTCCAGTCTGAATTGCTTTAATATAAGCAGCAGCAGTTTACATATAGGGCCTGTGTGGTCTTTTGTACTTGAAGGAACCTAGGAGCGCGTCATTATTATGTATATGTTAAATACGACTGGAGTTGATGTTAAATAGGGACAGAGGTTTATGTTAATGACGTGACAGAGTTGATTTAAAATGATGGACAGAGTTGATGTTAATATGAGTGGACAGAGGTCTGATTTAAATTGATTGGACACAGTTATGTTATAAGAGGGACAGTAGTTATTTAAATGACGTGACAGGTGATGTTAAATATGGACAGAGTTGATGTTAATATGACGTGCAGAGTGATGTTTAAATGGTGGACACGATGTTATGTTAAAGACTTGACAGATTTACTGTTAAATACCTGGACAGAGTATGTTAAATGATGTGACGTGAGGTTTGATGTTAAATAGACGACAAATGATGTTGCTTCCTATACTCATTCAGAACCTCTTTGTCTGTTTACATTGGAAATAGAAAAAAATACATGGACATTAAACGCTGATGTGTTGTTTGGGGGTGACAGTATAATTTAAAACCACGCAGTATGTATCCATCAGACAAATTAATAATACACATAAAGATATCTTGCGTCATGAATAAGGATACGTATAAAGTGAAGTCGAGTACTCACACTATAGCCAATACAATTTTAAAACTCAGTTTTTCACAATTCCTTGCATTTATCCCAGTAATAAATTCCCTGTCTAGGTCAGTTAGTCACTCACTTATTTGAAGAATGTGAAATTCCAGTATAATAGGAGAGAGAATTGATTTATTTTCAGCTTTTATTTATTTCATCACTATCCCAGTCCTGGTCAGAATTTCATAACACTCAATTAGTACTTTTTAGCATTGCCTTAAATTGTTTACTTGGGTCAAACGTCTTGGCTAGCCTTCCACAACCTTCCCACAATAAGTGGTGAATATTGGCCCATTCCTCCTGACAACTGGTCTTAACTGATCACGGTTTGTAGGCCTCTTGCTCGCACACACTTTTTCAGTTCGCCCACCATATCTTCTTTGATTTGAAGTTCAACTTTGTGAGGCACTCCTATACCTTGACTTTGTTTGCCTTAAACCATTTTGCCCACCAATTTGAGTATGCTTGGGTCATTTCCCATTTGAAGACCCATTCGAACAATTTTAACTTCTCTGACTATGTCTTGAGATGTTGCTCCACTATATCACACATCATCCTGCCTCAAGAATGCCTCAAGATGCCATCTATTTTGTGAGTCACCAATCCCTCCTCAGCAAAGCAGCCCCACAACATTGATGCTGCCACCCCCGTGTCTTCACCGGTTGTGAGATTGGGTCTTCGGCTTACAAGCCTTCCCCTTTTCCTCCATAACATAACTATGGTATTATCACAAACAGTTCCTATTTTTTTCATCAGACCAAGGTCATTTCTTCCAAAAAGTACGAACTTTGCCTCATTGCAGTTGCAAACCGTAGTTGCTTTTTTAGTAGTTTCTGCAGTTAGGCTTTTTCCTTGCTGACGCCTTTCAGTTATGTTGTATTATAGGACTCGTTTACTGTGGATATAATACTTTCTACCTGGTTTTCATGTTCCAGCGTCTTCACAAGTCCTTTCTGACTGTACTTGATTTGAGTTCACTTTTCCACCAAAAGACGTTCATCTCCTAGGAACTAGAACGCGTCTCCTTCTTGACGATATACGGCTGCGTGTGGCCATTGGTGTCTTATATTTGCGTTGCTAATGTTGTACAGATGAATGATTCTTGCTGATGTATTTCTATTTTCCCCATGAGCTCAAGCAAAAGACACTGATTGGAAGGTAGCTTGAAATACATTCACAGTACACCTCAATGATCTCAATTAATTGTCATTACGCCTCATCAGAAGCTTCTAAAGCCCATACATAATTTTCTGATTTTCCAAGCTTTTTAAAGCACACCAACTTAGTGTATGTAAACTCTGGCCCCACTGGGATTTTGAAACAGGAATTAAGTAAAAAGTGAAATAATTCTGATTCAAACAATTGTTGGAAACATAATTGTGTCATGCCACAAAATTAATGTTCTATACCCGACTTGCCAAAAACTATAGCTTTGTTAACAAGAATTTTGCGAGTGTTGAAAAACGTGTTTTAAAGACTCCAACCTAGTGTTTTGTAAATTCCGATCTTAAACTTGTATTTACATGCTTACTGATCAATAACATTAGAAAAAACTTGACTAAAGAGTAACAGCTCAGTGAGCATAACCTTTGCCATTTGAGAAGCGGTATAACAGGATAAAGCCTGGTCTCCCCGTATATGAAAGGCTGTGCAACCACTGCACACAGCAAACCTAACAGAGCTCGCATCTTCCTGACAATATTCAACAATATAAATTACAATTAGAACGTGTCATTTCCCCAAATTTAAACGCTTATTGAAGTTTCAAAGACCTCTGTGTATGAGAATAGGCTCCCGTCCTGTTGGGCGAGACGCAGAGACTGGGCGTTGCAGCGCACTAACATTGCTGCCTGCCATAAATGAGGCGACAGTGCTCTGACAGGACCAATCAACCTCATGTACTCATGTACTGTATGCTTATTTATTGTTCAATGTATGGTTATTTTTGCACCCTTGTTATTGTTGTTAACTGTAGTCCCTTGTTTGAAAACTGGGATTGCGTATTATCTTAATTATTGTAAATATCCAAAGTAAGCTTTGGCAAATGTACATTGTTACATCATGCCAATAAAGGCAAATTTTAATTTAATTGAAGAGAGGGGGAGCAGAGAGAGAGGGAGAAAGAGACAGACAGACAGAGCAGAGAGAGAGAGATGAAAGCAAGCTGTCCTGCTCTGTTCATCAAACACAATACATCACCCCACAGAGCCCCAGACAGCAACACAATTAGCACCCCAACAATATCCTTATAAAACAAAAAGATACTATACTTACACATTTGGAAAGATATTAACAAAAAAACTTGAGGCTAACAAGACATGCTATTTGGCCCTAAACATTAGAGTATCACCAGTGGCAAGATACCTGCACTTGATACATGACCCAAACTTTAAGGAAAAGCTTTGACTATTACAACTCAGTACATAGCCTTGCTATGAGAAAGCCACCGTAAGGCAAACATGGCTCTCAAGAGAAACAGGCTATGTCATCACTGCACAACAAAAATAGGTGGAAACTGAGCTGCACTTCCCAACTCCCTCCCAATGTATGACGCATATTAGAGCTACATATCTCCCTCAGATTACACAGATCCACACAGATATTCGAAAACAACCTCGATTTGATAATCCCATATCTACTGGGTCAAATACCACAGCTGTGCATCACTAGCAGCAAATGTGCTGACCTTGCTTCACAAGAACGGTCAACCAGTAAGATCAAACACCATTGTAAATACAACCCATTATTTATGCTTATTTATTTTCCATCTCTTCCTTTTTTTTT
>NW_019943743.1:132189-136344 GCF_002910315.2 Salvelinus sp. IW2-2015 | reverse complement strand
TAATATGTAGCAGAAAACAGAGTTTTGTACAAGCCAAATAGAGGTGTAATAATGTAGGCAGAAACAGAGTTTGTTCAAGCCAAATAGAGGTCGTTAATATGTAGCAGAAACAGAGTTTGTTGCAAGCCAAATAGAGGCGTAATATGTTAGCAGAAACAGAGTTTGTTGCAAGCCAAATAGAGGTGTAATATGTAGCAGAAACAGAGTTTGTTGCAAGCCAAATAGAGGTGTAATATGTAGCAGAAACAGAGTTTGTGCAAGCCAAATAGAGGTGTAATATGTAGCAGAAACAGAGTTTGTTACAAGCCAAATAGAGACGTAATATGTAGCAGAAAAGAGTTTGCAGCAAGCCAAATAGAGGTGTAATATGTAGCAGAAACAGAGTTTGCAGCAAGCCAAATAGAGGTGTAATATGTAGCAGAAACAGAGTTTGGCAGCAAGCCAAATAGAGACGTAATATGTAGCAGAAACAGAGTTTGCAGCAAGCAAATAAGAGGTGTAATATGTAGCAGAAACAGAGTTTGCAGCAAGCCAAATAGAGCCGTAATATGTAGCAGAAAACAGAGTTTGTTGCAAAGCCAAATAGAGGTGTAATATGTAGCAGAAACAGAGTTTACAGCAAGCCAAATAGAGGTGTAATATGTAGCAGAACACAGAGTTTACAGCAAGCCAAATAGAGGCGTAATATGTAGCAGAAACAGAGTTTGCAGCAAGCCAAATAGAGGCGTAATATGTAGCAGAAACAGAGTTTAGTTCCAAGCCAAATAGAGGGTAATATGTAGCAGAAACAGAGTTTGTTACAAGCCAAATAGAGGTGTAATATGTAGCAGAAACAGAGTTTGTTACAAGCCAAATAGAGGTGTAATATGTAGCAGAAACAGAGTTTGTAGCAAGCCAAATAGAGGCGTAATATGTAGCAGAAACAGAGTTTGTAGCAAGCCAAATAGAGGCGTAATATGTAGCAGAAACAGAGTTTGTTACAAGCCAAATAGAGGGTAATATGTAGCAGAAACAGAGTTTGTTGCAAGCAAATAGAGGCGTAATATGTAGCAGAAACAGAGTTTGTTGCAAGCCAAATAGAGGCGTAATATGTAGCAGAAACAGAGTTTGTTACAAGCCAAATAGAGGTGTAATATGTAGCAGAAACAGAGTTTGTTGCAAGCAAGCCAAATAGAGGCGTAATATGTAGCAGAAACAGAGTTTGTTACAAGCCAAATAGAGGTGTAATATGTAGCAGAAACAGAGTTTGCTGTTATTTCCATCTGTCTTCCCACCACTACTACACTGAGTGTACAAAACATTATGAAGACCTGCTCTTTCCATGACACACAGTACACTGACCAGGTGAATCCAGGTGAAAGCTATGATCCCTTATCGATGTCACCTGTTAAATCCACTTTTTAAAGGATTTTTAAGCCTTGAGCCAATTGAGAAATGGATTGTGTGTGTGTGTGCACTCAAGACAAAACATTTAAGTGGCTTTGAACGGGATAGGGTAATAGGTGCCAGACGCACCAGTTTGAGTGTGTCAAGAACTACAAAGGTGCTGTTTTATTTGTTTTTCACGCTCAACAGTTTCCCGTGTATATCAAGAATGGTCCCCCACTCAAATGACATCCAGCCAACTTGACACAACTGTGGGAATCATTGGAGTCAACATGGGCCAGCATTTTAATGGAAGGCTTTCGACACATTGTGGTCAATGCCTCGATGAATTGAGTCTGTTCTGAGGGCAAAAAGGGGGTGTTCTTAATGATTTGTCCACTCAGTGTATTTTCTGGCTGTGGTGAGATAGTTTTCTAGTTTCAATACTATTCAAGTTGTTCTTCCATTGTTTTAATGATGGAAAATATGGGTTGTGTCCCAAACGACACTCTGGTCCTAAGTAGTGCACTATACTGTATTGGGAATAGGGTCCATGGACCGAGGTGAAGCACTAGAATCTCCCAGGCAGCCAATATGAGACAAACACTCCACAGAACACGTTCAATTTACAAGTCAATAGCTTAAACAGAGGTCACCATGTTAATAAGCAACGTTAATTAGCTTCACTGTAAACAACTAATAGCATCAATTATGGGCAAGGTTATTGACACGAGAGCGTCGGGCACCGCTGTTTCCTATTGTGTGTCTCTACGCAGACCTGTACGAGCCATAGATTTGTTATTTAACATGCACTGAACAAAAAATATAAAACGRAACGTGAAACAATTTCAAAGATTTGACTGAGTTACAGCTCATATAAGAAAATCTGTCAATTTAAATCAATTCATTAGGCCCTAATCTGGATTTCACATGACTGTTGGTCACAGATACCTTTAAAAAAAGAAGGAAGGGAAGTGGATCAGAAAACCAGTCAGTATCTGGTGTGACCACCATTTGCCTCACGCAGCGCGACACATGTCCTTGGACTAGAGGTGATCAGGCTGTTGATTGTGGTACCTTGTACTGTGGATAGAGTATGTTACCTTGTAAGCTGTTGGAGTAGAGTATGTACCTTGTAGAAGTAGAGCGTTCCAGGGGTAGATTGGCTGTGTGTGGGGGTGGGGGAGCGTGCCGGTGGGGGGTAGATTGGCTGTGTGTGGGGGTAGAGGACGCGCCGGTGTGGGTAGATTGCTGGGTTGGGGTGGGAGAGCGTGCGGTGTGGGTAGTTGGTGTGTGTGGGGTAGAGGAGCGTTCCGGTGGGGTAGATTGGCTGTGTGTGGGGGTGGGGAGCGTGCCGGTGGGGGGTAGATTGGCTGTGTTGTGGGGGTGGAGGAGCGTGCCGGTGGGGTAGATTGCTGTGTGTGGGGTGGACGTTCCGTGGGGGTAGATTGGCTGTTGTGGGTGAGGAGCGTGCCGTGGGGGTAGATTGGCTGTGTGTGGGGTGGAGGAGCGTGCCAGTGGGGGTTAGATTGGCTGTGTGTGGGGTGGAGGAGCGTGCCAGTGTGTTTGGATGGTTGGAGTGGTTGTCAGTCGATTTGTTGGGTAGCAGGTCTCGAGGGACACAGAAACACTGAAAGGAAAAGTCTCCCTTAAGATCACAACACCGTTAGACATTTCTGTGACATTCTGAGCATCCTACACACTGATTTTACTGATAAGTACTTCAGAAGACCTTATGCCATTTGTAAATAAATTAGAGAGAGAGAGAGAGAGAACAAGAAAATGAGAGACGAGATATGACAGCGAGTATGGAAGTAGGGGTAAAGCTTTCAAGCGAGAGCGTTGTAAACGTGGCATAATGTCCCGTATCAAAACGTAGCTTTGCTCATGAATAATTAAACATGTTCTGTGAGAGGAGTTGATGAAGAAAAGGGTGAGGTTAAGGGTCACAGACACACTTCTTCCAGGAAGTCAACAGTACAGGGGAAGAGACTGTATTAATGTTCCACCGATCAGACAGGACACCGGTCACACCCACCACATTAAAGGTAATAACCTCACAGTCACAGCTGCGTGTAGAGATACCTTCAGCACCTCCCAGACCTTCTGCATTGTATTCTTGCATCCCAAATGGTACCCTATTGCCGTTTATAGTGGGAGCATACTGGCCCTGCTATTGCCTTTATAGTGGGAGCATACTGGGCCCTGCTATTGCTTTTATAGTGGGGCATACTGGCCCTGCTATTGCCTTTATAGTGGGAGCATACTGGGCCCTGCTATTGCCTTTATAGTGGGAGCATACTGGGCCCTGCTATTGCCTTTATAGTGGGAGCATACTGGGCCCTGATATTGCCTTTATAGTGGGAGCATACTGGGCCCTGCTATTGCCTTTATAGTGGGAGTATACTGGGCCTGCTATTGCCTTTATAGTGGGGTATACTGGGCCCTGCTATTGCCTTTATAGTGGGAGTATACTGGGCCCTGCTATTGCCTTTATAGTGGAGCATACTGGGCCCTGATATTGCCTTTATAGTGGGATTATACTGGGCCCTGATATTGCCTTTATAGGGAGTATACTGGGCCCTGCTATTGCCTTTATAGTGGGATTATACTGGGCCCTGCTATTGCCTTTATAGTGGGATTATACTGGGCCCTGATATTGCCTTTATAGTGGATTATACTGGCCCTGATATTGCCTTTATAGTGGGAGTATACTGCCCTCTATTGCCTTTATAGTGGAGTAACTGGGCCCTGCTATTGCCTTTATAGTGGGATTATACTGGCCCTGAA
>NW_019943743.1:122684-130610 GCF_002910315.2 Salvelinus sp. IW2-2015 | reverse complement strand
CTGTGGAATGTTGGACCCACTCATCTTCAATGGCTGTGTGAAGTTGCTGGATATTGGCAGGAGAGAGACAAAATTCTCTACAACAGCGTTGTAGCCAGCTTACGGTAGAGAAATGAACATTCAATTCTCTGGCGACAGCTCTGTTGGACATTCCTGCAGTCAGCGTGCCAATTGCACACCCCTTTAAAACTTGAGACATCTGTGGCATTGTGTTGTGTGACAAAACGGCACATTTTAGTGGCCTTTTATTGTCCTCCAGCACAAGGTGCACCTGTGTAATGATCATGCTGTTTAATCAGCTTCTTGATATGCCACACATGTCAGGTGGATGGATTACTTTGGCAAAGGAGAAATGCAAACAAGTTTGTGCCATTTTATCATTTGTTTTAGAAGCTTTATGTGCAAATGAAACATTTCTGGGATCTTTATTTCATCTCATGAAACATTAGACAAACACATGTTGCATTTATGTTTCTGTTCAATGTATATTTTTTCTAAATATATGGCTCTGAGACCTATGCATTTAAAAACAACAGTGCTTTCCTGTTTCTCCACCTACGACCTAACGATGCATAGAATCCCAAGGACCTCATTTCAACATACATTTCATTTCAACATGGATTTAATAGTAATGCTTGCTGTGAATATTATAATTAGAGTTGGTAACGTACTTCAAAACGCAAAGACAAAGCACTACATATTGTTCCGTGGGCTCCTTGGCTGCTTGTTCAACTCCATGACATCACATCAAGGTCCCTGCATGTTGTTCAACTCCATGACATCACATCAAGGTCCCTGCATGATTGTTCAACTCCATGCAACACATCAAGGTCCCTGCATGCTTGTTCAACTCCATGGCAACACATCAAGGTCCCTGCATGCTTGTTCAACTCCATGGCAACACATCAAGGTCCCTGCATGCTTGTTCAACTCCATGGCAACACATCAAGGTCCCTGCATGCTTGTTCAACTCCATGGCAACACATCAAGGTCCCTGCATGCTTGTTCAACTCCATGGCAACACATCAAGGTCCCTGCATGCATGTTCAACTCCATGGCAACACATCAAGGTCCCTGCATGCTTGTTCAACTCCATGGCAACACATCAAGGTCCCTGCATGCTTGTTCAACTCCATGGCAACACATCAAGGTCCCTGCATGCTTGTTCAACTCCATGGCAACACATCAAGGTCCCTGCATGCTTGTTCAACTCCATGGCAACACATCAAGGTCCCTGCATGCTTGTTGAAATCCATGGCAACACATCAAGGTCCCTGCATGCTTGTTGAAATCCATGGCAACACATCAAGGTCCCTGCATGCTTGTTCAACTCCATGGCAACACATCAAGGTCCCTGCATGCTTGTTCAACTCCTGCAACACATCAAACTGTGGTGCTTGTTTTGTGTTGAGTTTGGGTTTTGTTGATTTATTTATTACAGACAAAAAGACTGGCTGAATACCACCCAGGTTCCCAGAGGAAACACGTTAAAGCCATTTATCTATGGGCTTCCTCTCTACCAGCCCACGCCGATGGGCTATTGTGTTTGTTCTGTCTTCTGTTGTTTTGGTTAGTAAATTGCAGGGAACATTCATCTGGGATTTAGTGGTGATTTTATGGGATACCGGAAAGGCGCAGACCCTGGTCTGGTAGTAGCAGGTAGCAGCAGGCATTAGAGAGGCCCAGACTCTGGTCTGATAGCAGCAGGTAGCAGCAGGCATTAGAGAGGACCATGTCTGGTAGCAGCAGGTAGCAGCAGGCATTAGAGAGGACCATGGCTGGTAGCAGCAGGTAGCAGCAGGCATTAGAGAGGACCATGGTCTGGTAGCAGCAGGTAGCAGCAGGCATTAGAGAGGACCATGGTCTGGTAGCAGCAGGTAGCAGCAGGCATTAGAGAGGACATGGTCTGGTAGCAGCAGGTAGCAGCAGGCATTAGAGAGGCCCAGACTCTGGTCTGATAGCAGCAGGTAGCAGCAGGCATTAGAGAGGACCATGTCTGGTAGCAGCAGGTAGCAGCAGGCATTAGAGAGGCCCAGACTCTGGTCTGATAGCAGCAGGTAGCAGCAGGCATTAGAGAGGACCATGGTCTGGTAGCAGCAGGTAGCAGCAGGCATTAGAGAGGCCCAGACTCTGGTCTGATAGCAGCAGGCATTAGAGAGGCCCAGACACTGGTCTGATAGCAGCAGGTAGCAGCAGGCATTAGAGAGGCCCAGACCCTGGTCTGTAGCAGCAGGCATTAGAGAGGCCCAGACCCTGGTCTGGTAGAAGCAGGTAGCAGCAGGCATTAGAGAGGCCCAGACCCTGGTCTGATAGCAGCAGGTAGCAGCAGGCATTAGAGAGGCCCAGACCCTGGTCTGATAGCAGCAGTAGCAGCAGGCATTAGAGAGGCCCAGACCCTGGTCTGGTAGCAGCAGGTAGCAGCAGGCATTAGAGAGGTTAAATTAAGAGAAAAAGAGCTGAACACAACAGCTTCCTGGTCGCTGTGGCACTTCCCCCTCCTACCTGCAGCACTCAACAGGGGAAAGGTCAGAGCGCTGGCAGTGTATGTGAGTGTATGTTCATACTAAATTTGATCACCCTGTTGCAGTAGAACTTTACTGCAATGCAGAAAATACAAGCTTCTGGTGTATTAGAGGTTTAAAAGGCTTCTGAAGTTAGTAATATTTCCACCAAAAATGTATCAACCCCTACAAAATGTTCATTAATTATAATCCATGCATAGTAATTCAAATGTCCTGTTACTAAGAGGATTATTAATATAAATTTTTTATGAAAAAATATATATATATATATGTTTTTTCTTAACTTTGCTGAAGGATTATTTGTCTGCTTATAGAAACTGTCTCAAATTAAGATCCTACATCTGTACATGTGTTTTATGAGTAGAGTATGTACCTTGTAGGAGTAGAGTATGTACCTTGTAGCTGTTGGAGTAGAGTATGTAGCTTGTAGGAGTAGAGTTTGTACCTTGTAGGAGTAGAGTTTGTACCTTGTAGCTGTTGGAGTAGAGTATGTACCTTGTAGGAGTAGAGTTTGTACCTTGTAGCTGTAGGAGTAGAGTTTGTACCTTGTAGCTGTTGGAGTAGAGTATGTACCTTGTAGCTGTTGGAGGTAGAGTATGTACCTTGTAGGAGTAGAGTTTGTACCTTGTAGGAGTAGAGTTTGTACCTTGTAGCTGTAGGAGTAGAGTATGTACCTTGTAGCTGTAGGAGTAGAGTATGTACCTTGTAGGAGTAGAGTTTGTACCTTGTAGCTGTTGGAGTAGAGTATGTACCTTGTAGCTTTGGAGTAGAGTATGTACCTTGTATGGAGTAGAGTTTGTACCTTGTAGGAGTAGAGTATGTAACTTGTGCTGTAGGAGTAGAGTATGTACCTTGTAGCTGTAGGAGTAGAGTATGTACCTTGTAGGAGTAGAGTATGTACTTGTAGCTGTTGGAGTAGAGTTTGTACCTTGTAGGAGTAGAGTTTGACCTTGTAGGAGTAGAGTTTGTACCTTGTAGCTGTAGGAGTAGAGTATGTAACTTGTAGGAGTAGAGTATGTACCTTGTAGCTGTTGGAGTAGAGTTTGTACCTTGTAGGAGTAGAGGTTTGTACCTTGTAGCAGTAGAGTTTGTACCTGTACTGTAGGAGTAGAGTATGTAACTTGTAGGAGTAGAGTATGTACCTTGTAGCTGTTGGAGTAGAGTTTGTACCTTGTAGGTGTAGAGTTTGTACCTTGTAGCTGTAGGAGTAGAGTATGTAACTTGTAGGAGTAGAGTATGTACCTTGTAGCTGTTGGAGTAGAGTTTGTACCTTGTAGGAGTAGAGTTTGTACCTTGTAGCTGTAGGAGTAGAGTATGTACCTTGCTGTAGAGTAGATATTTACCTTGTAGCTGTTGAGTAGAGTTTGTACCTTGTAGGAGTAGAGTTTGTACCTTGTAGCTGTTGGAGTAGAGTTTGTACCTTGTAGGAGTAGAGTTTGTACCTTGTAGCTGTAGGAGTAGAGTTTGTACCTTGTAGCTGTTGGAGTAGAGTATGTTACCTTGTAGCTGTTGGAGTAGAGTTTGTACCTTGTAGCTGTTGAGGTAGAGTATGTACCTTGTAGGAGTAGAGTTTGTACCTTGTAGCTGTAGGAGTAGATATGTACTTGTAGCTGTTGGTAGAGTTTGTACCTTGTAGAGTAGAGTTTGTACCTTGTAGCTGTTGGAGTAGAGTTTGTACCTTGTAGCTGTTGGAGTAGAGTATGTACCTTGTAGTGTGAGAGAGTTTGTACCTTGTAGCTGTTGGAGTAGAGTATGTACCTTGTAGGAGTAGAGTTTGTACCTTGTAGCTGTAGGAGTAGAGTATGTACCTTGTAGCTGTTGGAGTAGAGTTTGTACCTTGTAGGAGTAGAGTTTGTACCTTGTAGCTGTTGGAGTAGAGTTTGTACCTTGTAGCTGTTGGAGTAGAGTATGTACCTTGTAGCTGTTGGAGTAGAGTTTGTACCTTGTAGCTGTTGGAGTAGAGTTTGTACCTTGTAGCTGTAGGAGTAGAGTATGTACCTTGTAGCTGTTGGAGTAGAGTTTGTACCTTGTAGCTGTTGGAGTAGAGTATGTACCTTGTAGCTGTTGGAGTAGAGTTTGTACCTTGTAGCTGTAGGAGTAGAGTATGTAACTTGTAGGAGTAGAGTATGTACCTTGTAGCTGTTGGAGTAGAGGTTTGTACCTTGTAGGAGTAGAGTTTGTACCTTGTAGGAGTAGAGTTTGTACCTTGTAGCTGTAGGAGTAGAGTATGTAACTTGTAGGAGTAGAGTATGTACCTTGTAGCTTTGGAGTAGAGTTTGTACCTTGTAGTGTAGAGTTTGTACCTTGTAGCTGTAGGAGTAGAGTATGTAACTTGTAGGAGTAGAGTATATACCTGTAGCTGTTGGAGTAGAGTTTGTACCTTGTAGGAGTAAGTTTGTACCTTGTAGCTGTTGTGTGTGGTGATTCAGCTAGATGTTGTATTACGAGACTAGGTTCTGTGAGCCTGCGTGTGTAGTGGATGTTCCATACTGAGTGATGCTGACGCTCAGTGGCTGACGCCTGTGGTGGCGCTGTCTCAGAGGATGGTGCTTGTGTCCTGCGTGTGAGGCTCTAAAATTGGCCCTCGCTAAGGAAGCAGGGTCGCGATATGACCGCTACACCTACACACCGGCTATTTTATGTAGCTCGCTATCGGACACACAGTCGGAGTTTGTGGAGTGTCGTCCGTCTGTCCCGTGCTAAGAGAGAGTGTGTATGTCGATAGCCCCTTATTGCCTTTATAGTGGGAGTATACTGGGCCCTGCTATTGCCTTTATAGTGGGAGTATACTGGGCCCTGATCAAATAGTTTGGCTTGGATAGATAGATGAATGAAACGGCTACACTAATCAAAGCACGTCAGACCTGTGTACCGGTACTGTCTAGAGGAGGGAGCTTTTCAAACAGGTCCTCTGGTTTGGTTTTCCCGACGGAATCGTTGTGGGAATATTATATATTATACGTTGGGTTTGGTGCATAGACTTGAATTGCCCCTCCGGGAGAAATAACGTTTTTGGGAATTGATTGAAATTGAACCATAGACTTATATATTGGCTGTGAACGGATGCTTGCCGTGTGACAGATGCGTCGTCATTGTGCGACGTGACTGTTCATGTGGTGGGGTGGGTTTGTGACGGATCACCTGTGTGTTTATAATGCATCTGAGTGGTGTTGAAGGAATGTGTCCCGAATGGAACCCTAGTCGCCATGTAGCACACTACTGTTGTTATAGCGACTAGGGTTCCATTTGGTGTACAGACCCTCAGTCTCCTCTCAAACATGTATGCTTTTGGGTTTTTCAAAGATGTGGTTTATCATGTGTCAGATGCCTCTCTCATCTTGCCGAGGGCCCAGACGGGTCAACCTGGGTTAAGTGCCTCGCCTGAAGGGTGGTGAGACACGCGATCCATGTTGTATTCCAATGTACAAACCTAGGCACGGTCTAGGCCAGAGTTTTGGTTGGAATGGGTGTACCTCCCCGCTGGCGTCACATTCCCTCTATAAAGGCATTACTTTTGACCAGAGCTCTATGGGCCCTGGCCAAACGTGGTGCAGTATAAAGGGAATAGCCTGAATCTGTGGTATTTAAATCTGTGGTATTTAATGGGGTCAGGAGGGATCTGTCTTTGTGGAGCACCACGGCTAACTGGATGAATGCAGGGTATATATATCAATGCATATTTATGAGCCATTTATGATGCTACAGGTCCTACTGCAGTGGTAGGTTACTGTACACGGTATAATATACAGGGCGTGGCAATATATATATTATAAGTCCCCAAACTCTGATAGAAATTAACCTCCTGTGTATTGTCTACCTCAAACCTTATATAAAAAAAATGAGCAATATTGTTTGCTCAAAAGAATTGTGAAATTATATTACTTTAAATTAAACAAAATCTCTTTAAATGAGCAATTGTATTAGTTTAAAATAATATAATTGCAACAACAAAAATGAGCATATAATATACACTATATCATCCACACCCGTTGCTGACAGGTCTATAAAATCGAGCTCACAGCCATGCCATCTCCATAGACATTGGCAGTAGAATGGGCTTTTTTCATTTTTTAATAGCTCAGTGACTTTCAACGTGCCACCGTCATAGGATGCCACCTTTCCAACAAGTCAGTTCGTCAAATTTCTGCCCTGCTAGAGCTGCCCCCGGTCAACTGTAAGTGCTGTTATTGTGAAGTGGAAATGTCTAGGAGCAACAACGGCTCAGCCACGAAATGGTAGGCCACACAAGCTCACAGAACGGGACTGCTGAGTGCTGAAGCGCGTAGCGGGTAAACAATCATCTGTCCTTTGTTGCAACACTCAGTGTTGAGTTCCAAACGGCCTCTGGAAGCAACGTTAGCACAAGAACTGTTCGTCGGGAGCTTCATGGAATGAGTTTCCGCGGCGGCCGAGCAGCTGCACACAGGGCTAAGATCACCATGTGTAATGCCAAGCGTCGCCTGGAGTGGTGTAAAGCTCGRCGCCATTGGACTCTGGAGCAGTGGAAACACGTTCCCTGGAGTGATGAATCACACTTCAGAATCTGGCAGTATGATGGACGAATCTGGGTTTGGCGGATGCCAGGAGAACGCTACCTGCCCCAATGCATAGCGCCAACTGTAATGTTTGGTGGAGGAGGAATAATGGTCTGGGGCTGTTTTTCATGGTTCGGGCCCCTCAGTTCCAGTGAAGGGAAATCTTAACGCTACAGCATACAATTACATTCCAGACAATTCTGTGCTTCCAACTTTGTGGCAACAGTTTGGGGAAGGCCCTTTCCTGTTTCAGCATGACAATACCCCCATGCACAAAGTGAGGTCCATACAGAAATGGTTTGTCGAGATTGGTGTGGAAGAACTTGACTGCCTGCAGAGAGCCCTGACCTCAACCCCATCGAACACCTTTGGGTTGAATTGGAAGACAGACTGCTAGCCAGGCTTAATCGCCCAACATCAGTGCCCGACCTCACTAATGCTCTTGTGGCTAAATGGTGGCAAGTCCCCGCTGCAATGTTCCAACATCTAGTGGAAAGCCTTCCCAGAAGAGTGGAGGCTATTATAACAGCAAAAGGAGGGACCAACTCCAGGAGTATTGCCCATGATTGTGGAATGAGATGTTCGACGAGCAGGTGTCCACATACTTTTGGTCATGCAGTGTAGCTCAGTATTTTAATTATAATTGTTTTTACAGTCATTTTGGCTCATTTTTATTGAGAGTGTCAATAATTTTGGACCCCGCTGTGTAGAGTAAGTCCCCAATGGGAATTTGAGGTGCTGGTATTCACTGTGTGCTCTACCTAATAAAAATGTATTTCCTCATCCTGTCTATTACCAATCTCAAACCGGTAAAAGAGATTGATCCATATGAAAACAATATAATAAAAAGGGGGAAAATGGCTTCTAAC
>NW_019943743.1:117132-121814 GCF_002910315.2 Salvelinus sp. IW2-2015 | reverse complement strand
TTGGTCTTTTACCAAATAGGGCTATCTTCTGTATACCACCCCTACCTTGTCACAACACAACTGATTGGCTCAAACGCATTAAGAAGGAAAGAAATTCGACAAATTACCTTTTAGCAGGGCACACCTGTTAATTGAAATGCATTCCAGGTGACTACCTCATGAAGCTGGTTGAGAGAATGCCAAGAGTGTGCAAAGCAGTCATCAAGACAAAGGGTGGCTCATTGAAGAATCTCAAATATAAAATATCTTTTGATTTGTTTAACACTTTTTTAGTTACTACATGATTCCATATGTGTTATTTCATAGTTTTGATGTCTTCACTATTATTCTACAATGTAGAAAATAGRCTAAATAAAGGAAAACCTTTGAATGAGTAGGGGTGTCCAAACTTTTGACTGGTACTGTATATATTTTTGTTGTTGTAGAAAATAATAATTTCCACAAAATTTGTGAACTCTGCCTTTATTACTCCTGTATGAGAAAAATTCTCCCCAGGACCACCCACCCCCACCCCCATCACCCCCAACTCAAATGTTCCCACGTCCATTGACTGAACCCAATTTGCTGTAGTAGCCCCTCTCTCTCTCTCTCTCTCTCTACTGCAGAGAGAATGTCCTGCCAGATCTGCAGACTGGACTGGAATTCAGAAAGTAGATTCTGTACACTATATGGGGGACTCAGACAGTGACTCCCAGGCGGACAATGAGCTGCATGGCTGTGCTCTCCGACTGTTATTAGATGGAACTATGGTTCTGAAACTAGGCAAGCCTGAACACCAAGTGGACAGGGTTCAGAGTTCAAGGCTGCGTTCCAAATGGCACCCTATTTCTTGTACAGGACAGTACTTTTGACCAGAGCCCTATGGGATGTATAGAAGAGGGGTTGAAGGGTTGACTACGGAGTTATGATGGGGACAGGGATAAAGATGGAGTGTTATAAATAAAGAGGGATGTGGTAGAGAGGACGAGAGGAGTGGAGGAGGAGAAGAGGAGTGGAGGAGGAG
This sequence comes from Salvelinus sp. IW2-2015, assembly GCF_002910315.2. Lineage (NCBI taxonomy): Eukaryota > Metazoa > Chordata > Actinopteri > Salmoniformes > Salmonidae > Salvelinus > Salvelinus sp. IW2-2015. Next base: position 120,811 of record NW_019943743.1, on the reverse strand, counting down.
AAGAGGAGGAGAAGAGGAGGAGAGGAGGAGGAGAAGAGGAGTAGAGGAGGAGAAGAGGAGAAGGGGAGTGGAGGAGGAGAAGAGGTGTGGAGGAGGAGGAGAGGAGGAGAAGAGGAGTAGAGGAGGAGAAGAAGAGGAGAAGACGAGTGGAGGAGATTATAGATGATTATGTAAAATAAAATATATTCATCACAGGCTTCGTGAACAACAGGTGTAGACTAACAGTGAAATGCTTCCTTTCCCAACAATACAGAGAGAAAGAAAATAGAGAAATAATAACAATGAGTAACTTACTCATATATACACAGAGGGTACCAGTACTGAGTCCATGTGCAGGGGTATGAGGTCATTGAGGTCGATATGTGAATACTGTATAACTAGGAATAAAGTGACAGAGAAGTAAACTGTAGCGGCTGTGTATGTGATGAGTCAAAAAAAGTTTGTCCAGAAAGGGTCTATTTATCAGTCTTATGGCTTGGGGGGTAGAAGCTGTTCAGGGTCCTGTTGGTTCCAGACTTGTCGTACGGTAGCAGAGAGAATAGTCTATGGCTATTAAGTTGGGATACTGGATTCTTTTAATTTCCTCTGACACCGCCTGGTATAGAGGTCCTAGACACCGCCTGGTATAGAGGTCCTGGATTGCAGGGAGCTCGGCCCCAGTGATGTATTGGCCATTTAAATCGCAGTTAGTGATCGCTGTTCTGATGTCCAAAAGCTATTTTCAGTCATAGGAAACAATGCCGGAAACATTATGTACAAAAAAACATTGTACTTAAAAAAAATAAAGAAAATAATGAATTTGTCAGGAGCCTGTAAAACCAGTGCCATTCTCTTGCTTTTAGGTAAGACAGATTTTGTGTGTGTGTGTGTGTGTGAGGTGAAGAAGAAAAGTGGAGGCTGTTGTGGATGAAGTGATGTGTCAGAGAAAGAGTGGAGAGGGGGATGGAGGGATATGAGAATGAACGGAGGGGGTGAAGAGAAAGAGAGAGATGTTTGAGAGGAGGATTTAGAGGCGTAGAGTGTTTAACAGCAGGTGTGTTATTAAGCAGCTCATATCTCACACTACTTAGGAGGGAGGATGAAAAGGAGGGGGGAGGAGGGAGGAGGAGAGAGAGAGAGAATGGAGGAGGAGACGGGTAGGAGGATAATGAGGAGAAGGAGGAATTTTGTTTGTGCTACAGGAATAGAATGGTTTTAATACCTGTCTAACCACTGGAGGAATAAGGCTGACTGATGTCGGCGTCTGATATTGTCTCCTCTTTTACCCCCTTCTCTGTCGCTTTTCTGCCCGCATCCAGCCATATGAAACTAAATGCATTCTGTTTACCATTGGGAGATGTGTGTGTGTTATGAACAAATGCAATTTGGTGTGAAATTGAGCAAACAGACGTGTCTAGAGACTGGCTGCGTTCCATGCTGGACTGATAAAAGGATTACTCCGCTGATGAAATGAAATGAGAAGGATGTGCTGACGATACGATTGTTAATTACCTCGAGCGGCCGCACAACACACCACTACACAGACACACACACAGCACACACCACACACACACACAACACACACCACACACACACAACACACAACCACACACACACACACACACACACACACACACACACCACACACACACACACACACCACACCACACACACACACACACCACACACACACACAACACACACGCACACCTCACACACACACCAACCATACACACACACCCAACAAGCCAACTCAATCACAAACCAAACTAATCACACACAACCACACTACCGACACACACGTACCGTGCACACACACCACACAACACACAGCAGATAAAGACTGACACAGCGTCCCCCCCCCCCCCACTTGTCGCAAACCTCACCAGAATTCGCACATCAACAAACTCACACAACGACACCACACACATACACACACAGACAACACAGAGCACAGCACACACACAGCACAACGCAATGCCATACACACACACACCCACACAGCTGCGATTCCACACACACACACGACCAAACAGCACCACACACAGCACACACACCACACATCAACACACACACAACAACACAAGGCACCACACACAGGCACAACACAGCTACTACATACGCAACGACACCACACAATACAACACTGCACACACACAACACAGTAGCAATAACAAACACACCGACACGTTTTATTATCACTGTTCGACACACACAGTTCCTACATCACCAAGCACACATCCATCCACACCACAACACACACACAAACACAACAACAAGTGGGTAGCCAGTCACTCACACACACACTGCGACAACGCGCACACATACATGACACACACACACAACCAATGCACACAAACATACCACACACCACACACGAGGAGAAGGAGAAGGTGGGAGAACCAATACTTTATTTGTCTCAGAATTTTTCTCTTCCAACTCTTCTTCTTCATTCCTCCTCCACTTGTGACATTATTTACTTTGAAAATTGAGCCTATCATTTTTTTGTGTCTGTGTGCAGAGTGTTTTGTTGTTGTTTGGAACAGAGAGAGAGAAATCTAAGTGTTTCAGCTTCTTCACTCCATCTCTGTTCTCCAGGATTTCAGAGGTAAATATGTTAGCTCGTTCTCAGCTCAGAGCATTGTTGCCCACATTTATCTGGAAGCCTGTGGAGCCAATCACGCTGCCCTGCTGTGACCTGGCAACCTGAGCAGCCAATCACACTGCACCACTGTGACCTGGCAACCCACACAGCCAATCATATGTCCCTGTAGTACAATTGCATGCAGGCCCACATACAGCCACAGTTCCCACTATATGGCCAAGCTGCAAAGTCAAAACGTATCTATATCGTAAAATGTTATGAAAAATTTGCTTTTTTGATCTTAATGGTGAAACTACCACGTCTGTTTGCGATATAACAAGGACGATACTGCAAGCAACGAACACAGTTTTTTCCCCCTCGGACATTATTGCACAGCAGAATTTGTGCATTTATTTATTTTTTTTACCACGTTGTGAGACGCTCCACTTTGTCAAAAAAAGGAAGATAAACTGTAGAACTTTCCAACTTGGCCAGACAGTGATGCTCAAAGTAGCCACCCTTTGCCTTGATGACAGCTTTGTACACTCTTGGCATTCTCTCAACCAGCTTCATTCCAGGTAGTCACCTGTAATGCATTTCAATTAACAGGTGTGCCTTGTTAAAAGTTTATTTTGTGGAATTTATTTGGTACTGTATGTTGTAATGAATTTATAAGTCCAAAAATGGATGTAGCAACTAAGGATTCTAGCTTTTAAAGTGATGTCTTATGCAGGTGATACGTTGTAAGGTGAAAACTATATCATCCGTGTGATTGTAATAACCACTGGTGGTATAGCAGTAACTGAAGTGATAGCACTATTTGGCCAAATTACTTTCACTAATAATTGAAGTGATAAGACTAGGCAGATTGTGGCCAAATTACTAGCAGGTCTAGCTGGTTGGAACGGGTTCTTTCCCTTCCATCCCTGCTTTCCGTTGAGCCGGAGCTTTACTGTACAATGGCCCGCTAGGCTTCACATCAGAGTCAGAAAATACAGATTCCATGAATAGCAGATGTGGCCTGGAGGTCCATCAGGGCCAACCAGCACACAGTTCTATTAAGCCCATCACAGAGCCATCGCTTCTGCCAGCTCTAGCCCAAATCTCTGCCCCCCT
>NW_019943743.1:110515-116252 GCF_002910315.2 Salvelinus sp. IW2-2015 | reverse complement strand
CCTCCCATATCTCCAACTCCGTCTCTCTCTCTCTTCCGCTCTTATCTCTTTTCTCTCTCTCTGTCTCTCTCTCCTCTCTTCTCTTCTCTTCTCTCTCCTCTCTCTGTCTTCTCTCCTCTCTCTTCTTTCTCTCTCCTCTCTCTGTCTTCTCCTCTCCTCTCTCCTTTCTCTCCTCCTCTCGCTCGCCTCTTCTCCTCTCTCTCTGTCTCCTCTCTGTCTCTCTCTCGAGAGAGGAGAGGGAGAGAGGACACCGAGAGAGGAGAGGGAGAGAGGAGACCGAGAGAGGAGATAGAGAGAGAAAGAGGAGACAGAGGAGACAGAGAGAGAGATGGAGAGAGAGAGGAGACAGAGGAGAGAGAGGAGACAGAGAGAGGAGACAGAGGAGAGAGAGACAGAGAGAGAGATGGAGAGAGAGAGGAGACAGAGGAGAGAGGAGACGGAGGGAGAGAGGAGACAGAGGAGAGAGAGACAGAGGGTGTCAGTTGGGGGACAGCGTTAGTTCCTTCCTCCTCACGTTGTGTCCTGTCCCGCGTCCAAACCCAAAGTACTGATAGCATCGTTGGTTTCTCCATAGAGCTCCATGTTGTGTACATAGTAGCTGACCAATGTGTATGTAGTAGGTCTACCATGCTCTATGGTAGTGACTCAGGATGTATCCCAAATGGCACCCTATTCCCTTTATAGTGCCTATCGGCCTGGTCAAAAGTAGTGCACTATATAGGGAATAGGGTGCCTATGGTCCCTGGTCAAAAGTAGTGCACTATATAGGGAATAGGGTGCCATTTGGGAAGCAGGTTGTCTGTCAGTTGATAAAAGTCTTCTCAGATCTCCTTTAACTTCATATTTCTCCTGTCAGGCCCCAACGTTGTCCTCCCAGACTCTCCAGAGAGTGTAGACTGGTGGATATCATGGCGAATACCAATGCTGCGACAGGCAACCAAGCCTGACGGGATTCAGTTTTGACAGACAAGGCTGCGGAGTACTGAGCCGGTTGCTCTGTGCTCCTCGCAATACAAACAATGAGAGCCAACCTAGTTAGCATTCTGATCCGAASGAATGAACCTCATTCAAATCAATGAATCTATTAAGTGGAGCCATGAATTAATGATCACAGACGAAGGCTGTAGCCCAGGCTAATGAGCCAGCAGGAGAGTGGACCAACTGGCCGGCCAACCAACGGGCCTGCTGCTCAGATACTGTAACCAAGGCCTTTTATTCCCCACAATGCTGTTCATAGCACTGCTCACCAGTGGCTGGCTGAGGGAATGACAAGAGCGCCGCCCTGGTGGCACATAATGTACATTACAGCTACAGGAAGAAGCTTCCTGGGTTTCTCTCCAGGAACAGGGTTGGAGTGAAAAACCTAAAGGACGGTAACTCTCCAGGAACAGGGTTGGAGTTAAAACCTACCGGAGGGTTTCTCTCCAGGAACAGGGTTGGAGTTAAAACCTACAGGATGGTAACTCTCCAGGAACAGGGTTGGAGTGAAAAACCTAAAGGACGGTAACTCTCCAGGAACAGGGTTGGGCAGCCCTGCCCTATACAGAACACTACTTTTGACCAGAGCTCTATGGGGTTCCATTCTGCATGCAACTATGGCGATGACATGCCTCAGTGCTGTAGAACCTAGAGGGTTCTTGGATTCCTTCTTAGAACCATCTCTACTGGACTATCATTGGCAGAGCTTCCCCTAGCCTCCCTTGGCAACCGCAGCAGTGGATAGAGATACAGAGGGAGGTGGGATAGTAATATGTTATATGTGATGCAGTATAGAATCACTGCCTCTGGCCTTACATGTTGGGCAAATGTTGAAATATGAACTCCTGGAGAGAGAAAAAGAGGGGGAGAGAGAGAGAGAGAGATGGATAGAGAGAGGGAGAGAGGGGGAGAGGGGGAGAGGGAGAGGGAGAGAAGGATAGAGAGAGGGGGGGAGGGGGAGAGAGAGGGAGAGAGAGGGGGAGGGAGAGGGAGAGAAGGATAGAGTGAATAGGAGAGATGATTGAATCTTCACCATGCACTACTTCAGCTATTCTTACTTCATCTGCTCCTTTTAAAAAATGACCCTGTTGTTTAAAACGGTCTCCAGAATGTCTAATCAGCTTTGCAGCAAAACGTCAGTTAAATGTATTGGGCGCTAAGGTGCATGACTCTCAAAACTCCCCAGAACACTATCATGTGTTTGCTTGTTATTCTTTTGACACTGCAATTAGTATTAATTTGCATTTCAGTCTGATTTGATCATTTACAAGTGACTCGCCAGTTGTTCGACATCTATAGCGTATTAAGAGAAGGAGATGCTACTTAAGTAAAGGAAGGGTAGTTGGAGGATGAGACAAATGGCTTTCTAACCAGCAAGAAGCATGGATAATCCAGGAGAGATGGGAAAATGTATAGAGGGACGCAGAGAGATATACATCAACCAGACAGAGAGATATACATCAACCAGACAGAGAGATATACATCACCCAGACAGAGAGATATGCATCAACCAGACAGAGTAACAGAGGGATACATCAAGCTGACAGAGAGATACATCAAGCTGACAGAGKGATACAGAGAGATACATCAACCAGACAGAGATACAGAGCGATACATCAACCAGACAGAGTAACAGAGAGATACATCAAGCTGGCAGAGAGATACAGAGAGATACATCAAGCTGACGGAGAGATACAGAGAGATACATCAAGCTGACAGAGAGATACAGAGAGATACATCAAGCTGACAGAGAGAGGTGGTAAGGATGAATCCATGTAGTGTGTGGGAGGGAGGGAGACAAAGAAATGGTTCATTATATCGCTACGTTACATTTGGTAAATGTCTTTTGCTAAATTGAATGTTTTTATTGATTGGCATGTGGAAGGACGTGATAGAGTAGATCATAAAGGGAGGAAAAAAGAGCGCTATTTGAGAAAGGATGAGAGGGCTACATCTGAAGGAAATAGATACAAACACACAGAGTGAGCAAGGAGGAGGGAGAGATTACAAATGGAGAAGTGCAGAGGAATGAGAGAATCCAAGGTCTACTTTGATAATTACTTGACATTTGTAATTAAAATATTTGAGAGAGAGAGAGAGAGAGAGAGAGAGAGAGAGAGAGAGACACTTGTTAAAGGCCCAGTGCAGTCTATACTGTATATTTCCACACTACGAGGTTGGAATAATACTGTGAAATTGGGAACATTTTTGTGTAAGAGCTGTTTGAAAAGACCACCTGAAAGTCAGCCTGTTTTGGTGGGATGGAGTTGTGACCTGCCTGGTGGTAAATGAGTTAGTAGAACAATACGAAAGAGTTGGCCACTCTAACAGTGGCTGCAGTCCAAGTAGACAGCCCTTGTCCCTAAACCCTCAGGTCCTGAAAGACYTTTTACATCGTCACATCGGAGTGTATCTTAAATGTCCCTTGACCAAGCGAGAGAGAGTGATGGTCGGAGAGAATGCCAAGAGTGTGCAAAGCTGTCATCTAGGCAAAGGATGGCTACTTTTTAAAGCATCTCAAATATAAAATATATTTTGATTTGTTTAACACTTTTTTGGTTACTACATAATTCCAAACTTTTGACTGGTACTGTATATATACTTTTGTATGTATTTAGTATTTTCTTGTTTACACCTGTGTTTTGTTAGACATGTTTAATGTAGGGATGTAAGTAGTTGATTATTTTGTATAATMAATAAAAAATAACGTTTTAAAAAATGTCAAAAAAATAAACAGTTATAAAAAAACWAAAAAATGATATAAGAAAGAGTTCCAAACCTCTCTGTCAATAACATGCAGTTTTCCGTTTCCTCATCCCCACTCAGACCACTCCCAGACAGTCCGAAAMAAATTCTTGCTTGAGAATTTTCTCTTTGCTAAGAAGCTTTTTTTGTTCCTTGTTGACCATTTTAATTGAAAACAATCACAGTAWGTTAATTGCTACCCAGAAATAATTTGCTACCCAGATAAAAACGGCGCATTGGACCTTTAAAGTTTAAAATATAAAAATAAGTATTATAGTGTGTAGTTGGCTGAGGAAAGAAAAGGGAGAGAACGGTTATTGAGAAGCTCTGTTAAGCGATTGCAAATTCAAAGTGGTTTATGAAACGGAGAAAGATAGAGCAAAACAACCTCCCTCCCTCCCTCCACCTCCTCTCTCTCTCTCTTCCTCCCTCTGTGCTCTGTAAACCTGGAACACTGTCATTCTTTCACTCTCTCTGCTGCAGTCGACGAAACAAAAATAACGCTTGGACCTGTTCACTTTAACACTTACGTTTAACCAGACACTGCTGTGACCGTTTATTTTGTTGTTTTAACCGCTGAAGGGTAACCGGGTTRGACTCTTGTTATCTGCTTACRTGTCGTTTAAAATRCCATCGTTCAAATGGCGAGTTGACAACACGCGCCTCGTTAACGGGCAGGAATAGACAACTGTGGCATGTTTATGTATTGCGGCGGTCGATCCTACATAACATGTGCACTACCTAACGTGCCGTTTTAATTAAATCATAGTGCAATATCTTCCGGGAGAGCAGTGAGTATGTAGGGAATTGGATAGGGCAAGGACAGATGAGTATTTAAAACGAGCACGGTTGAACAGTGTAGGTTAACGTCGGATGTATTCCTATTTCTCTCTAAATTATTTCTAATATTTTACTAAGGGAGATTCTCTCAACATTTCTCTATCTAATTCCCGAGACTTTGCGGCCGGGCGCTCTCAGTGATATAGTATTTTCCAGAACCTTGGACAGCGGAAATACTAATTCAAAAGAATGATCGCAGGATACAAATCATTCTATACCACTGCAAGGTTTTCCGGTGGCTATTCATAATCGAGCGAGCAAGTTCAATTAAGAGACTTCCAACCTGCATGTATCGTTAATTGACCTTATCTGTCTGTTCATTTCAATTTAACTTACTCTCACCCCGGCTACTGATTACGCTAAACGTGTAACTGCAAGAGGGTATCTACCTGTACATGATATCCAACTGGATTTACTTATAGGCTACTGTGGATTTGAGTCGTGTTTATAATGTTGTTCCAAGACCAACATGTTGAGTTCAAAGACAGAGGAATAATAATTTAGAGACAGAAAAAACAGCATTTTGTGTAGGTTYCTCAGACTGAACAGTAACAATTATTTACAGACGAAAACGAAGTTACCCTTCAGTAGTACTAGTGTTGTGATAGATTMGCTATTTTATGAGGAATAAAAATAGTTTCTTTTGTCACGACAAAACACACACTTACAAGAGTTCTTGACGCAGCAACAGCAGAACATTATCAGAGGAGAATAGTCACCAAGACAATTCTCAACCATCGGCGGCATACAACATTTTCTACTTTTTAAAACCAAGTTRCTGACACTCTAAAACTTCCACCATGGCGGTGTCCTGTCGAAGTCTACCCGGGGGTCGACGCTCCATCATTGGCCAGACATTGATCTTCGCCTCGTTGACTTTACTCTTCTCTTGGTCKTGCCCGGCTCTAGGCAAGAAGAAGCTCTACATCGGTGCCCTCTTCCCGATGAGCGGAGGCTGGCCCGGGGGCCAAGCATGCCTCCCTTCCGCTCAGATGGCCCTCGACCTGGTGAACAAGAGAACGGATATACTGCCGGAGTACGAACTGGAACTGATCCACTACGATAGCATGGTGAGTAGCCTAACCTGATCCACTACGATAGCATGGTGAGTAGCCTAGGCTAACCTGATCCACTACGATAGCATGGTGAGTAGCCTAGGCTAACCTGATCCACT
>NW_019943743.1:108779-109419 GCF_002910315.2 Salvelinus sp. IW2-2015 | reverse complement strand
AAAAGTGTTTTGCATCATTTCTGCGTAAACATCCATTTATCCCATCCAAAGTGTCTGAATTACGTGGTTTATGGTTACATTAATAATTCAGACTGGATCGTTATTCATATTAGATCAACATTTGATTCATAATGGCTTGTTTTTACTGCAACTTTGTTTTGCTTATATTTGCATCATATGYATACCAAATCTGTGTTCATCTATGTCATGCGTGCCGTAATTTGGATAATAAGTTGTCCTTTGTGAATTCTTTAATTTTCTCAGTTGTTTTTAATGAGCTCGAATAGACTGTGTTTCTTTGATTCGTGTTCTCTAAGAGGCAGGGCAGACTTCGTGAGTTGGAGTCCCCAGGTCGAGGCTAGTAAATGTGTTAATTTAGGTACATTTTCTGTTCAAATTCAATCTTCTTAATTGTTTAGTTTTTTTTTATCTGCCCCACTCTCAAAAAGCCTCATTGCTACAGTTTACAGTAATTGAAATTAAAGTCATTTTTGCAGTCATATATGCACAGGAACTCTGTCAGGGTGGAATAGTCCATCTCCGTCAGTCCAACTCTGTCAGGGTGGAATAGTCCAACTCTGTCAGGGTGGAATAGTCCAACTCTGTCAGGGTGGAATAGTCCAACTCTGTCAGGGTGGAA
>NW_019943743.1:103362-108754 GCF_002910315.2 Salvelinus sp. IW2-2015 | reverse complement strand
TAGGGACGCAGGTGGGAGAAGAGGGCGGATGGAGGAGAGAGAGAGATGAGAAGAGAGAGAGAGAGAGAGAGGAGAGAGAGAGAGAGAGAGAGAGAGAGAGAGAGAGAGAAGAGAGAGAGAGATGAGAGAGAGAGAGAGAGAGAGAGAGAGAGAGAGAGAGACGGGTGACTGAATGAAAGTAAATAGAGATTGAGGAACATGGAGGTTTGAGGTTTTCACCCTGACAGAGTTGGACTATTCCCCCTGAAGGAGTTGGACTATCCACCCTGACAGAGTTGACATCTTCCCCCGGACAGGTTGGACTATTCCACCCCTGACAGAGTTGGCTTCTTCGCCCCTGACAGATTGGATTCTTCACCCTGACAGAGTGGACATTCCACCCTGACAGAGTTGGACTACCACCCTGAAGAGTTGGTCTATTCCACCTACAGAGTTGGACTATTCCACCCTGACAGAGTTGGACTATTCCACCCTGAACAGAGTTGGACTATTCCACCGTACAGAGTTGGACTATTCCACCCTGACAAGTTGGACTATTCCACCCTGACGGATGTGGACTATTCCGCCTGACAGAGTTTGGACTATTCCACCTCTGCCCTCTTCCCCTTCACGGGAGAGAGATGCCAACACACGACCACACTCACAGTCTGTTAATAGTTATATGCACTGTGACTGGCTGGTGCTCCTAAGAGCATTGCTCTGATTGGTTAAAACTGCCCTGCATCGGAACCTTACTTCAAAAGACTGGGGGGGTGTAAAAAAGGAAGGGGGGGTGGTTAGAGGTTGGCATGACAACAGTAACCAAGACAACCGCAGTTCAAACAAACAAAGAACTACAGATTTCCCTCCAAGAAAAGGGAAAGATTGTGCACTTACTATCGTTGCTTGAACTGAGAAACAGATGGACGGTGAGATGATGTGAGCCCGTTCGTTGTGGGAGACTCCTATTGCGTGTTCAGTGTAGTTAGCCAAATGGAAGAAGTGCCTTTTTGGTCGGGTCAGTCTTCCATCATAGGCACTTACAAAGTGTCTTCCCCCCCCCCCCGTGGACCTGAGCTCTAATGGATCTGGTGACTGATTAGGGATTCAACACCACGGACAGCGACACTGCTGAGCACGAGACAAAGTGCCTGTTTCTGCCTCTCAAATGGCTCCCTATTACCTATATAGTGCACTATGTACTGTATGGCTCATGGTGAAAAGTTAGTGTACTATATAGGGACTAGGGTGCCATTTGGGACACAGGCCGTGTCATCATCAACCAGAAAATACTTCTTCCTTCTCGCTAGTGAATATGGTTATTCCCCAAACTGGAACTTTACAAATGCTTATTAAATATCCACCCAGGCCCTATGTTCAATAAAGTTGAAGACACATCCCCAGTGTGTGTGTGTGAGGAGGTGTGTGTGGGGGGGAGATGATGTGGATGGAGGGGGTCCTGATTTCCCCAAAGTGTCAGGGTTAGATCAGTGAGAACACTCTCCATGACTTTAACTCTGGATTTAGTGTCCCTTTTGTATTACACAGATATTTATTTGATTTGGTTAGTTAGTTTTAGGGCTGAGCAATAGCAATGAGGAATACAATAATGCCTATAGGCTACATTTTATTTCTAAGTTGATGGAGTTTTATTTTTGTGAGTACAGGATTGATGGGTTTACCCTCCACACATAACCTTTATCATAATACCTCTACCATCTCTTTCGCTCGCTCTCACCCCCCCACACAAACACACACTAGGCCTCCATTACCTGGTGCTGCTGTATAGCTGCACAGCTGTTTTACAGCCTCCTGACCAGTTCTGCTATTTTGAGTGCTTTTTTTAATGCTGATATTTACTTGTCTGTACATAATGTTTCCTATGACCGAAAATAGCTTCTGGACATTAGAAAAGCGATCACCAACCTCCATTTGGATGAAGATGTCAATTTCAACTAATCGGAGGCGCAGGACATACTGCTCACCACGGACCAGGCCCTAATCCTTGAGACACGGAAAATAAAAAGGGCGGCATAAGAGAGGCCGAAGTAAGGGCACCCTGACGAAACTACAGAGATATCCACTCAGATTAGCATGGTGAGTAGCCTAGGTTTAACCTGATCCACTACGATAGCATGGTGAGTAGCTGACTAACCTAAACCACACGATAGCAGGGTGAGTAGCCTAGGTTACCTGATCCATCTACGATAGCATGGGGAGAGCCTAGGCTAACCTGATCACTACGGATAGCTGGTGAGTGGCCTAGCTAACCTGATCCACTACGATAGCATGGTGAGTAGCCGAGGTTAACCTGTCCACTACGATAGCATGGTGAGTAGCCGAGGCTAACCTGAATCCATACGATAGCATGGTGAGTAGCTAGGCTAACTGATCCACTAATCGATAGACGGTGAAGTATGCCTAGGCTAACCCTGATCCTACTACGATAGCAATGTGAGTAGCCTAAGGCTAACCTAAACCACTACGGATAGCATGTAGTAAACCCTAGGCTAACGATACACTATGGATAGCATGGTGAAGTAGCCTAGGCTAAACCTAAACCGCAAAAGAAGTGTTTTTGCAGTCATTTCTGCGTAAACATCAATTTTCCATCCAAAGTGTTGAATTACGTGGTTTATGGTTACAATTAATAATTCAGCACTGGATTCGTTATTCATATGATCAACATTGATCATAATGGCTTGATTTTTACTGCAACTTGTTTTGCTTATATTGCATCATATGAATAGCACAAATCTGTGTTCATCTATGTCATCTGCAAGTCATTTGGATAATAAGTTGTCCTTTTGGTGAATTCTTTAATTTTTCTCAAGTTGTTTTTATGAAGCTCGAATGACTGTGTTTCTTTGATTCGGTTCTCTAAGCAGGCAGGCAGACTTTCGTGAGTTGAGTCCCCCAGGTCGAGGCTAGTAAAATGTGTTAATGTGGTAATTTTCTGTTCAAATTCCATCTTCTTAATGTTTAGTTTTTTTTTATTCTGCCCACTCTCAAAAAGCCTCATTGCTTACAGGTTTTACAGTAATGAATTAAAGTTCATTTTTGCAGTCATAGTATGCCACAGGAACTCTGTCAGGGTGGATAGTCCATCTCCGTCATCCAACCTGTCAGGGTGCGATAGTCAACTCTGTCCAGTGAATAGCCACCTGTAGGGTGGAATAGTCCAAACTACTGTCAGGCGTGAGTTCAACTGAGCTGGTGCCCAACTTGTCAGGGTGGAATAGTACCAACCGTCAGGTGATAGTCAACCTGTTCAGGGTGGAATTCAACGTCTGGACAACTCTGTCAGGTGGAATAGACCAACTCTGATCAGGGTGGTGTCCAACTTGGTCAGGGTGTGAATTGTCGCAAACTCTGTAGGAGTGGAAGAATCAACTTGTCAGGGGGAAGAAGCCAACTCTGTCAGGGGGAACATCAATGTCCACTTGTCGGGGAAGTAGTCCAACTCTGTCAGGGTGGATAGCTCCAACTCCTGTCAGGGGGAATAGTCACCTGTCAGGGTGAAAACCCGTCAAACCTTCCAATGTTCCCTCAATCTCTATTTACTTTCATTCAGTTCACGTTCTCTCTCTCTTCTCTCTCTCTCTCTCTCTCTCTCTCTCATCTCTCGCATCTCTCATTCCTCTCTCGTCCTCTCTCTCTCTTCTCTCTCTCTCTCCTCTCTCTCCTCTCTCTCATTCTCATCGTCTCTCTCTCCTCCATCCGCCTTTCTCCACCTGCGTCCTACTTCCCTTTCACGGGAGAGAGATGCAACAACGACCACACTCCAGTCTGTTAATAGTTATATGCCAACTGGTGATGGCTGGGTGTCCTAAGAGCAGTGCTTGATTGGTTAAATGCGCCTGCAATGGAACCTACTTCAAAGACTGGGGGTGTAAAAGGAAGGGGGGGTGGTCTAGAGGTTGCATGACAACATAAAACCAAGACACCGCAGTTCAAACAAACAGAAGAACTACCAGATTTCCCTCAAGAAGGGAAGATTGTGCACATTACTATCGTTGCTTGAACTGAGAAACGATGGCGGTGAGATGATGTGAGCCGCTTCGTTGTGGGAGACTCATTGCGGGTTCAGTGTAGTTAGCCATAATCGGAAGAAGTCCTTTTTGGTCGGGTCAGTCATTCCATCATACGGCCTTACAAAGTGTCTTCCCCCCCCCCCGTGGACCTGAAGCTCTAATGGATCTGGTGACTGATTAGGGATTCAACACCACGGACAGCGACACTGCTGAGCACGAGACAAAGTGCCTGTTTCTGCCTCTCAAATGGCTCCCTATTACCTATATGTGCACTATGTACTGTAATGGCTCAGGTGAAAAGTTAGTGTACTATATAGGGACTAGGGTGCCAATTTGGGACACAGGCCGTGTCATCATCAACCAGAAAATACTTCTTGCTTCTCGCTATGAATGATGGTTATTCCCCAAACTGGAACTTTACAAATGCTTATTAAATATCCACCCAGGCCCTATGTTCAATAAAGTTGAAGACACATCCCAGTGTTGTGTGGGTGTGAGGAGTGTGTGGTGGGGGGGGAGATGATGTGGATGGAGGGGGTCCTGATTTCCCAAAGTGTCAGGGTTAGATCAGTGAGAACACTCTCCATTGACTTTAACTCTGGATTTAGTGTCCCTTTTGTATTACACAGATATTTATTTGATTGTTTAGTTAGTTTTAGGGCTGAGCAATGCAATGAGGAATACAATAATGCCTATAGGCTACATTTTATTTCTAGTTGATGGAGTTTTATTTTTGTGAGTACAGGATTGATGGGTTTACCCTCCACACATAACCTTTATCATACATCTCTACCATCTCTTTCGCTCGCTCTCACCCCCCCACACAAACACACACTAGCCTCCATTACCTGGTGCTGCTATAGCTGCACAGCTGTTTTACAGCCCCTGACCAGTTCTGCTATTTGAGTGTTTTTTTAATGCTGATTTTACTTGTCTGTACATAATGTTTCCTATGAACCGAAAAATAGCTTCTGGACATTAGAAAAGCGATACAAACCTCCATTGGATGAAGATGTCATTTCAACTAATCGGAGGCGCAGGACATACTGCTCACACACGGACCAGGCCCTAATCCTTGAGACACGGAAAATAAAAAGGGCGCATAAGAGAGGCCGAAGTAGGGCACCTGACGAAACTACCCTCGCCTTCCATTTGGCCAAATCTGACCATAACTCTATCCTGCTGATAGAGTGACTGTGCGTACATTCCCAACGAGAGCCATGGATTTACAGGCCATGGATTAACTACAGTCTCCCTGCCTTCCATTAGGCAAATCTGACGCATAACCTCTCTCCTAATCCTGCTTACCAAGAAAAACCAACAGAAGTACCAGTGACATCTCTCAATACGGAAGTGGTCTGATGAAGCGGATGCTAAGC
>NW_019943743.1:98061-99988 GCF_002910315.2 Salvelinus sp. IW2-2015 | reverse complement strand
TACAGGACTGTTTCGCTAGCACAGACTGGAATATGTTCCGGGATCCATCCTATGGAATTGAGGAGTTTACCACATCAGTCACCGGCTTCATTAATAAGTGCATCGACTACATTGTCCACACAGTGACTGTATGGTACATACATATCCCAACCAGAAGRCATGGATTTACAGGCAACATCTGCATGGAGCTAAAGGCTAGATCTACCAATTTCAATGAGCGTGACCCTAATCCGGATGCTTATAWGAAATCCCGCTACGCCCTCCAACTAACCATCAAACAGGAAAAGCACCAACACAYGACTAATATCGAATCCTACTATACCGGCTCCAATGCTTATTGGATGTTGCAGGGCTTGCAAACTATCARGGTTACAAAGGGAAACCTAGACACGAGCTGCCCAGTGACCGGGAGCCTACCAGATGAGCTAGATACCTTCTATGCTCGCTTCGAGGCAATCAAAACTGAACCATTCATTAGTGCACCAGCTGTTCCGGACGYCTGTGGGATCAKACTCTTCGTAGCCGATGTGAGTCAGACCTTTAAACAGGTTAACATTCACAAGGCCACAGGGCCAGACTGATTACCAGGACGTGTACTCAGAGCATGCGCTGACCAGTGTCTTTACTGACATTTTCAACCCTCTTCCTGACCCATTATGTAATGCCTATATGTTTAATAAAGCAGACCACCATAGTCCCTGTGCCCAAGAACGTAAAGATAACCTGTCTAAATGACTATCGCCCCATAGCACTCACATCTGTAGCCATGAAATGCTTGAAAAGACTGYTCATGGCTCACATCAACACCCTCATCCCAGACACCCTGGACCTACTCCAATTCGCATACCGTCCCCACGGATCCACAGATGACGCAATATCTATTGCACTTTCCCAGCTGGACAAGAGGAACACCTATGTGAGAATGCTGTTCATTTACAGCTCAGCGTATTGCCCTCCAAGCTCATCACTAAGCTAAGGACCCTGGGACTGAACACCTCCCTCTGCAACTGGATCCTGGACAGGTGGACAGATCTCCAGGATCCTGGACAGGCCCCCAGGTGGTGAGGGTAGACAACAGCACATCCGCCACGCTGACCCTCAACACGGGGGCCCCTCAGGGGTGTGTGCTTAGTCCRCTRCTGTACTCCCTGTTCACCCACAACTGTMAGGCCGCACCTGACTCCAAAACCAGCATTAAGTTTGCCGACAACAAGATGGTGGTAGGCCTGATCACCAARGAKGATGAGAGAGCCAARAGGGAGGAGGTTAGAGACCTGGCAGTGTGGRGCCAGAACAACTTTTCCCTCAACGTCAGCAAGACAAAGGAGCTGATCATGTAAATGGYGGGCCGAGCACGCCCCCATTCACATCGACGGGGCTGTATTGGAGCAGGTCGAGAGSTTCAAGTTCCTCGGTGTCCACATCCCTAAGAACATATCATGGTCCAAACACACCAACACAGTCTAGAAGAGGCCACGACAACACCTTTTCCCTATCAGTTGGCTAAAAAGATTTGTCATGTGCCCTTAGATCCTCAAAAAGTTATACAGCTGCACCATTGAGAGCATCTTGACTGGCTGATTCACCACTTGGTATGGCGATCGCTTGGTATTGGACCACAAGGCGCTACAGAGGGTAATGTGTACTAAGTCGAGCTCCCTGCCATCCAGGACCTCTATACCAGGCGTTGTCAGAGGAAGTCTCTAAAAATTCTATAAGACTCCCGTCAACTCAGTACTGGTACCCCTGCATATCGATCAGTACCGGTACCCCTGCATATCGACTCAGTACTGGTACCCCTGCATATCGACTCAGTACTGGTACCCCTGCATATCGACTCAGTACTGGTACCCCTGCATATCGACTCAGTACTGGTACCCCTGCATATCGACTCAGTACTCGTACCCCTGCGCCCAATATCGACTCA
>NW_019943743.1:66567-98036 GCF_002910315.2 Salvelinus sp. IW2-2015 | reverse complement strand
ATCCCTACCCTAAGTCATAGACTTTTGTCTCTACTACCGCCACAGCAAGCAGTACCGATGCACCAAGTCTGGAACCAACATGACCCTGAACAGCTTCAACCCCAAGACATACGACTGCTAAGTACTTAAGTAGTTAACCAAATAGCTGCCCGGACTATCTGCATTGACTAGCTAGGACAGGATAGGAGTACGGATAGATGTCACTAGCTAGCAGGGATAAGGATACGGATATATGTCACTAGCTAGGATAGGATAAGGATATGGATAGATGTCATGCTAGGACAGGATAGGATATGGATAGATGTCATAAGTAGACAGGGATAAGGATTGGATAGATGTCACAGCTAGGACAGGGATAAGGATAGACCTAGATGTCACTAGCTAGGACAGGGATAAGGATAGAGACCTAGATGTCACTAGCTAGGACAGGGATAAGGATAGGAGAGCCTAGATGTCACCAGCTAGGACAGGGATAAGGATAAGATGTCACTAGCTAGGAAGGGATAAGGATAAGATGTCACTAGCGAGGCAGGGATAAGGATAGATGTCACTAGCTAGGACAGGATAAGGATATGGATAGATGTCACTAGCTAGGACAGGATAAGGATATGGATAGATGTCACTAGCTAGGACAGGGATAAGGAGGATAGATGTCACTAGCTAGGACAGGGATAAGGATATGGATAGATGTCACTAGCTAGGACAGGGATAAGGATAGATAGATGTCACTAGCTAGGACAGGGATAAGGATATGGATAGATGTCACTAGTTAGGACAGGGATAAGGATATGGATAGATGTCACTAGCTAGGACAGGGATAAGGATATGGATAGATGTCACTAGCTAGGACAGGGATAAGGATATGGATAGACAGGGATAAGTTTGGAAAATGTCTAAGTATGCAGCGTTCGTCTCGCAAGGATCCTTCAACCACAAGGGGACGTTTCCTTTCCACGCCGTTGTGGACGTCCCCGTTGAAGTGCATGACATCTGGCGCAACATAATGGAGTGCTTCTGGGAAATGTAAACGAGACTTCAGTCTCCACCTGTTGTTTACAAAGCATGTGACATATAAAATGTTATTTAATTATTTTATCATAGCCCCTCTTTCTCTCTCTCATTTCTCTCTCTCTCTCATTCCCTCTCTCCCTCTCAACTAGGCCTCCATAACATTCCTCGTAGCCTGTCTGACAGCAACACTTAAAGATGGTTTATTGGTCGGTTTTGTTTTATTGCCTTTTGTGACCCCTATGAAATCATCTGATGTATTTAAAGGCCTCCTGCACTGTCAAGCCTTTTCAAATAGTCTACATGAGAGAATTAACGGATTTTATATTTATAAGTGTTCTTCTCTAGCCTATTCATATGAATAATGGAAAGTCTATGCCGCTCTCTGCGAAGGAAAATAATCTTGCCGTTCCAGTCCAGGTGAGTCTTTACGATGCCATTGATACGAGCCATTGATACGATGCCATTGATACGATGCCATTGATACGATGCCATTGATACGATGCCATTGATACGATGCCATTGATACGATCCATGATCGATGCCATTGATCGATGCCATTGATACGATTGCGATACGATCCATGATACGATGCCATTGATACGATGCCATGATAGATGCCATGAACGATGCCATTGGATACGATGCCATTGATACGATGCATTGATACGGATGCCATTGATACGATGCCATTGATACGATGCCATTGATACGATGCCATTGATACGATGCCATGATACGATGCCATTGATACGATCCTGATACGATGCCATTGATACGATGCCATGATACTTCATCCAAATATTTAACAGCTGCTTGTAGAATTCATAACATTCAGAGCATTCTGAAAATCCTGAAAGTCAATGATAGTGCCTGTGTCTCTCGCTGTCTCTCTCTCTCTCTGTGTCTCTTGCCCTTCACTCAGGCAAGCAGTGGCGCTCAATCCTAAACAGTTGAAAATACAATTGTAGCCTATGCGCGTGTGTGTTGTGGGTGAGCTCAATTTCACGCGTTTGTCCCAGCTGCACAGTTCATGGACGCGAAGCCCCTTGCAAGGCCTCCCATGGGTCTGTAGGAGCAAGCGGCGAGCAGCAACAGCGTGTCAGTAGGAGCAACAGCGTGTCAGTAGGAGCAACAGCGTTGTCAGTAGGAGCAACAGCGTGTCAGTAGGAGCAACAGCGGTCAGTAGGAGCAACAGCGTGTCAGTAGGCACACGGGCAGTAAGGGTAACATTTCTGCTGATGGTCTCGATGGAATCTAGGACCTGCACCAGCAGGGACTCAACAAGCCCCAAACACGCCACTGACTCAAACAAGCCCCAAACACGCCATGACTCAACAAGCCCCAAACACGCCACTGACCAACAGCTACAAACACGCCACTGACTCAACAAGCCCAAACACCCACTGACTAACAAGCCAAACACGCCTCTGACTCAACAACCCAAACACGCCACTGACTCAACAAGCCTCACACACACCACTGACTCAACAAGCCCCAAACACACCACTGACTCAACAAGCCCAAACATGCCACTGACTCAACAAGCCCCAACACGCCACTGACTCAACAAGCCCCAAACACGCCACTGACTCACAAGCTACAAAACGCACTGACTCAACAGCCCCAAACACGCCACTGACTCCACAAGCCCAAACACGCCTCTGACTCAACAAGCCCCAAACACGCCACTGACTCAACAAGCCTCAAACACACCACTGACTCACAACAACACACCACTGATCAACAAGCCCCAAACATGCCACTGACTCAACAAGCCCACACACGCCACTGACTCAACAAGCCCCAAACACACCACTTGACTCAACAAGCCTGGCTGGTCTTCGCCTTCCACCTGTGATTTTTAATAACCAGCGTGCCAAATGAAACCCGTCCCAAATGAAACCGTGTCTTTCACGTGGAATGGGTTTAATGTGGACATGAGGAGGGCTTTACAGTGGGAAAGCGTTTGGCTTTCCGGGAATGGTAATGTGGACATGAGAGGGCTTTACAGTGGAAGCGTGCTTTTCACGTGAGGGTTTAATGTGGACAGAGGAGGGGTGTACAGTGGAAAGCGTGTTCTTTTCGACTGCACGTGGAATGATTTAAGTGTGACATGGAGGAGGCGGTTTTACAGTGGAAAGCATGTCTTTCACGTGGAATGGATTTATGTGGACATGAGATGGGGCTTTACAGTGGAAAGCGTGTCTTTCACGTGGAATGGGTAATGTGGACATGGGGAGTTTTACTGTGGAAAGCATGTCTTTCCATGGAATGGGTTTATGTGGACATGAGGGAGGTTTTACTGTGAAAGCATGTCTTTCATGTGGAATGGGTTTAATGTGGCAATGAGGAGGGCTTTTACAGTGGAAAGCGGTCTTTCAACGTGGAATGGGTTTAATGTGGACATGAGGAGGGGCTTTACAGTGGAAAGCGGTCATTTCACGTGGAATGGGTTTAATATGGACATGAGGAGGGGTTTTACTGTGGAAAGCATGTCTTTCACATGGAATGGGTTTAATGTGGACATGAGAAGGGCTTTACAGTGGGAAAGCGTGTCTTTCACGTGGAATGGGGTAATGGGACATGAGGAGGGCTTTACAGTGGAAAGGTGTCTTTCACGTGGAATAATGTGGACATGAGGAGGGCTTTACAGTGAAAGCGTGGTCTTCACGTGGAATGGTTAATGTGGACGATAGAGGAGGGCTTTACAGTGGAAAGCTGTCTTTCACGTGGAATGGGTTTAATATGGACATGAGGAGGGTTTACTGTGGAAAGCGTGTCTTTCACGGGAATGGGTTTAATGTGGACATGAGGCAGGGCTTACAGTGGAAAGCGTGTCTTCACGTGAATGGGTTTAATGTGGACTGAGAGGGGCTACGTGGAAGCATGTCTTTACGTGGAATGGGTTTAATGTGGACATGAGGAGGGCTTACGAGTGGAAAGCGTGTCTTTTACGTGGAATGGTTTAAATACTGGACATGAGAGGGTTTTACTGTGGAAAGCGTTCTTTCACGTGGAATGGTTTAATGTGGACATGAGGGCTTTACAGTGGAAAGCGTGTCTTTCACGTGGAATGTTTAATGTGGACATGAGGGGTTTACTGTGGAAAGCGTGTCTTTCACGTGAATGGGTTTAATGTGGACATGAGGAGGGGCTTTACGTGGAAAGTGTGTCTTTCACGTGGAATGGTTTAATGTGGACATGAGGAGGGGCTTTACAGTGGAAAGCAATCAATTAATACACTAGATAGAGCAAGAGGCACTTGACTTCTCACTGCGTCCCAAATGGAACCCTATTCCCATATTGCACTACTTTTAACCAGGCGCATAGGGACCATAGGTTCTGGTCAGAAGTAGTGCACTATAATAGGGAATAGGATGCCATTTGGACAGCCTCTAGGTAACGCTCTGTGATTATAGCCACATGTAAGCAACACTGACTGTGGTTAAGTAAGTGAAAAATCTGCTGCTCGGGCCACTGCTAACTCCATCTGTATATTTGACAATCAAACGAAATCAGTTCCGCGCATTAATCATTTTGAAGTAATGCATCTCTCTGTGCTGTCGCCAGAATAGATTCCCAGTGACCTACTGTTTGCCTGTTAGTGGAATATTAGTGATTTGATCCAGTGCCTATCCAATGCTGTAGTCACAAAATTATGTCCAAATGGCACCTTTTCCCTTATAGTGCACTACTTTTG
The DNA here is from genome assembly GCF_002910315.2 of Salvelinus sp. IW2-2015. Classification (NCBI taxonomy): domain Eukaryota; kingdom Metazoa; phylum Chordata; class Actinopteri; order Salmoniformes; family Salmonidae; genus Salvelinus; species Salvelinus sp. IW2-2015. Next base: position 93,325 of record NW_019943743.1, on the reverse strand, counting down.
ACCAGTGCACATAGGTTCTGGGCAAAAGTGAGTGCACTATATAGGACTAGGGTGCCATTCGGCATACACAACACTGTCTGCTGCAGTTTCCTCCCAAACAGTGGATTCCCTCTCCAAACACGACTCAGTACTGGTACCCCTGCATATCGACTCAGTACTGGTACCCCGTGTATAAAGCCAAGTTTTAGTTACTCATTGTGTATTTATTATTACTTTTATTATTACGTGTTTTACTTTTCTGTTATTCCTCTATTTTCTTTTTCTCTGCATTGTTGGGAAGTAAGCATTTCACTGTTAAAGGGATATTTCGTGTTTTAGCATGTTAGACCTCATTCTCCGCTTACTTATAGTGTTGAAGCCTCCTCCAGACAGTTGTTTTGGTTAGAGTTCCATTTCTGAGATTTCTCTGGGCTGGCTTAGTTGCTTGCATTAGCCATATAGCGGTGGTGGCCAGACTCATCCAAGAACGTGCTTCAAAATATCTCCACGTAAAATTCTAAAGACAATTATGTTTTCGGGGAGGCCTGTGGAAAATGTGATCGTTTGTTTCTTTAACCATTCACAACGGTTCTTTTGAAGAAAACGGATTAGCTACTTCAGCTGAAGTAAGTTGCCAGTGTTATTATGCTCACGTGAGCAACAAGTCTGAAGCTCCGGTGTCACGTTCCTGACCTGTTTTCTGTTAGTTTTATGTGTTAGTTGGTCAGGACGTGAGTTTGGGTGGGCATTTCTATGTTTTCTGTTTCTATGTTGGTTTTGGGTTGCCTGGTATGGCTCTCAATTAGAGGCAGGTGTTTGACGTTTCCTCTGATTGAGAGTCATATTAAGGTAGGCTGTTCACAATGTTTGTTTGTGGGTGGTTGTCTCCTGTGTTTGTGTCTGCGCACCACACGGGATTGTTTCGGCGTGTTATTTCGTTTATGTAGTCTGTTTCCTGCTCGTGAGTTCTTCGTGTCTTTTATGTAAGTTCCATGTTCAGGTTTCGTCTACGTTGTCCGTTTGTTATTTTGTATTTCTAAAGTATAGTTCGTGTCAGTGTTCGTCTGTCTTTTCAATAAATCATTATGTATTCACAACCTGCTGCGCCTTGGTTCGATCACTACTCCTCCTCTTCGTATGAAGAGAGAGAGGAACGCCGTTACATCCGGAGTAGTTGTGTCATCTCTCGCTCGTCAAAACAAGCAGAATTTCACTAGCTAAGACCGGGATAAGGATACGGAGAGCCTAGATGTCTGTATCTAGGACAGGGTTAGGATATGGATAGATGTCACTTGTTAGGACAGGGATAAGGATATGGAGAGCCTAGATGTCACAAGTTAGGACAGGGATAAGGATATGGAGAGCCTAGATGTCTGTATCTAGGACAGGGATAAGGATATGGAGAGCCTAGATGTCACTAGTCAGGACAGGGATAAGGATATGGAGAGCCTAGATGTCTGTATCTAGGACAGGGATAAGGATATGGTGAGCCAAGATGTCACAAGCTAGGACAAGGATAAGGATACAGAAAGATGTCACTAGCTAGGGCAGTGATAAGGATATGGATAGATGTCACTAGCTAGGGCAGGGATAAGGATATGGATAGATGTCACTAGCTAGGACAGGGATAAGGATATGGATAGATGTCACTAGCTAGGACAGGGATAAGGATACGGATAGATGTCCACTAGCTAGGACAGGGATAAGGATTTGGATAGATGTCACTAGCTAGGACAGGGATAAGGATAGGATAGATGTCACTAGCTAGGACAGGGATAAGGATATGGATAGATGTCACTAGCTAGGACAGGGATAAGGATATGGATAGATGTCACTAGCTAGGACAGGGATAAGGATATGATAGATGTCACTAGCTAGGACAGGGATAAGGATATGGATAGACAGGATAAGTTTGGAAAAATGTCTAAGTATGCAGGTTCGTCTCGCAAGGATCCTTCAACCACAAGGGGGCGTTTCCTTTCCACGCCGTTGTGGACGTCCCCGTTGAAGTGCATGACATCTGGCGCAACATAATGGAGTGCTTCTGGGAAATGTAAACGAGACTTCAGTCTCCACCTGTTGTTTACAAAGCATGTGACATATAAAATGTTATTTAATTATTTTATCATAGCCCCTCTTTCTCTCTCTCATTTCTCTCTCTCTCCTCATTCCCTCTCTCCCTCTCAACTAGGCCTCCATAACATTCCTCGTAGCCTGTCTGACAGCAACACTTAAAGATGTTTTATGGTCGGTTTTGTTTTATTGCCTTTTGTGACCCCTATGAAATCATCTGATGTATTTAAAGGCCTCCTGCACTGTCAAGCCTTTTCAAATAGTCTACATGAGAGAATTAACGTGATTTTATATTTATAAAGTGTTCTTCTCTAGCCTATTCATATGAATATGGAAAGTCTATGCCGCTCTCTGCGAAGGAAAATAATCTTGCCGTTCCAGTCCAGGTGAGTCTTTACGATGCCATTGATACGATGCCATTATACGATGCCATTGATACGATGCCATTGATACGATGCCATTGACGATGCCATTGATACGATGCCATTGATTACGATGCCATTGATACGATGCCATTGATACGATGCCATTGATACGATGCCATTGATACGATGCCATTGATACGTGCCATTGATACGATGCCATTGATACATGCCATTGATACGATGCCATTGATACGATGCCATTGATACGTGCATTGATTACTGCGATCGTCCATTGATACGATGCCATTGATACGATGCCATTGATACGATGCCATTGATACGATGCCATTGATTACGATGCCATTTGATACGATGCCATTGATACGATGCCATTGATACGATGCCATTTGATAACTTCATCCAAATATTTAACAGCTGCTTGTAGAATTCATAACATTCAGAGCATTCTGAAAATCCTGAAAGTCAATGATAGTGCCTGTGTTCTCTCGCTGTTCTCTCTCTCTCTCTGGGTCTCTGCCCTTCACTCCGGCAAGCAGTGGCGCTCAATCCTAAACAGTTGAAAATACAATTGTAGCCTATGCGCGTGTGTGTTTGTTCGGGTGAGCTCAATTTCACGCGTTTGGTCCCAGCTGCACAGTTCATGGAGCGGAAGCCCCTTGCAAGGCCTCCCATGGGTCTGTAGGAGCAAGGGCGAGCAGCAACAGCGTGTCAGTAGGAGCAACAGCGTGTCAGTAGGAGCAACAGCGTGTCAGTAGGAGCAACAGCGGTCAGTAGGAGCAACAGCGTGTCATAGGAGCAACAGCGTGTCATAGGAGCAACAGCGTGTCAGTAGGAGGGTAAAACATTCTGCTGATGGTCTCGATGGAATCTAGGGACCTGCACCAGCAGGGACTCAACAAGCCCCAAACAAGCCACTGACTCAACAAGCCCAAACACGCCACTGACTCAACAAGCCCAAAACACGCCACTGACTCAACAACCAAGCTCAAACACGCAACGCCCACTGACTCAACAAGCCCAAACACGCCCTGACTCAACAACCCAACACGCCTCTGACTCAACAAGCCCAAACACGCCACTGACTCAACAAGCCTCCCAAATACACACCACTAGACTCACACGCCCCAAACACCCACTGACTCAACAAGCCCCAAACATGCCACTGACTCAACAACCCCAAAGCCACACGCAGCTCTCAACACCAACCAAACACGCACTGACCTCACAACATGCTAACAAACAACGTCACTAGCCAAAGCCACGCAAGCCCGCCCACAAACACGCCACTGACTCAACAAGCCCAAACACGCCCTACTCAAACAAGCCCCAAACTGCGCACTACTCCAAACACACCACTGACTCAACAGCCCAAACACACACTGACTCACGCCAACATCCACTGACTCAACAAGCCCCCACACACGCCACTGACCAACAAGCCCAAACACACCACTGACTCAACAAGCCTGGCTGGTCTTCGCTCTTCCACCTGGTATTTTAATAACCAGCGTGCCAAATGAAAACCCGTCCCAAATGAAACCGTGTCTTTCACGTGGAATGGTTTTAATGTGGACATGAGGAGGGGCTTTACAGTGGAAAGCGTGTCTTTCACGTGAATGGTTTTAATGTGGACATAGGAGGGCTTTACAGTGGAAAGCGTGTCTTTCACGTGGAATGGGTTTTAATGTGGACATGAGGAGGGGCTTTTACAGTGGAAAGCGTGTCTTTCACGTGGAATGGATTTAATGTGGACATGAGGATGGGTTTTACATGTGGAAAGCAGTCTTTCACGTGGAATGGATTTAATGTGGACATGAGGAGGGCTTTACAGTGGAAAGCGTGTCTTTCACGTGGGAATGGGTTTAATGTGACATGAGGAGGGGGTTTTACTGTGGAAAGCATGTCTTCACATGGAATGGGTTTAATGTGGACATGAGGAGGGGTTTACTGTGAAAGCATGTCTTTCATGTGGAATGGTTTAATGTGGACATGAGGAGGGCTTTAAGTTGAAAGCGTGTCTTTCACGTGAATGGTTTAATGTGGACATGAGGAGGGGCTTACAGTGGAAAGCGTGTCTTTCACGTGGAATGGGTTTAATATGACATGAGGAGGGGTTTTACTGTGGAAAGCATGTCTTTCACATGGAATGGGTTTAAGTGGACATGAGGAGGGGCTTTACAGTGGAAAGCGGTCTTTCACGTGGAATGGGTTTAATGTGACATGAGGAGGGGGCTTTACAGTGGAAAGCGTGTCTTTCACGTGGAATGGGTTAATGTGGACATGAGGAGGGGCTTACAGTGGAAAGCGTGTCTTTCACGTGGAATGGGTTTAATGTGGACATGAGGAGGGGCTTTACAGTGGAAAGCGTGTCTTTCACGTGGAATGGGGTTTAATATGGACATGAGGAGGGGTTTTACGTGGGAAAGCGTGTCTTTCACTGGAATGGGTTTAATGTGGACAGAGGAGGGGGCTTTACAGGTGAAAGCGTGTCTTTCACGTGGAATGGGTTTAATGTGGACATAGAGGAGGGGCTTTACAGTGGAAAGCATGTCTTTCACTGGAATGGGGTTTAATGTGGACATGAGGAGGGGCTTTAACAGTGGAAAGCGTGTCTTTTTTACGTGGAATGGGTTTAATATGGACATGAGGAGGGTTTTACTGTGGAAAGCGTGTCTTTCACGTGGAATGGGTTTAATGTGGACATGAGGAGGGGCTTTACAGTGGAAAGTGTGTCTTTCACGTGGAATGGTTTTAATGTGGACATGAGGAGGGGCTTTACAGTGGAAAGCGTGTCTTTCACGTGGAATGGGTTTAATGTGGACATGAGGAGGGGCTTTACAGTGGAAAGCAATCAATTAATACACTAGATAGAGCAAGAGGATCATTGACTTCTCACTGCGTCCCCAAATGGAACCCTATTCCCTATATAGTGCACTACTTTTAACCAGGGCGCATAGGGAACCATAGGATTCTGGTCAGAAGTAGTGCACTATAATAGGGAATAGGATGCCATTTGGGACAGCCTCTAGGTAACGCTCTGTGATTATAGGCCACAGTAGTAAGGCAACACTGACTGTGGTTAAGTAAGTGAAAAATCTGCTGCCTCGGGCCACTGCTAACTCCATCTGTATAATTTGACAAATCAAACGAAATCAGGTTCCGCTGCATAATCATTTTGAAGTAAATGCATCTCTCTGTGCTGTCGCCAGAATAGATTCCCAGTGAGCCTACTGTTTGGCCTGTTAGGTGGAAATATTAGTGATTTGATCCAGTGCCCTATCCAATGCTGTAGTCACAAAATTATGTCCCAAATGGCACCTTATTCCCTTTATAGTGCACTACTTTTGACCAGTGCACATAGGGTTCTGGTCAAAAGTAGTGCACTATATAGGGAKTAGGGTGCCATTCGGCATACACAACACTGTCTGCTGCAGGTTTCCTCCCAACAGTGGATTCCCTCTCCCAAACAACCAAATGATTAATGATCGATTTAACCCGCTAACCATTCTCGTTTAAATTGAATATCTATCTTTTATTGACTGTAAGTTGAGAATTAAAATGAAGAAAGACCCCACCATCATTTGCTAGGCTTCGGATCAAAGACAGGAGATTGGAGTTTGGTGAGGAAATGTTGTCCCTGCTTTCAGGTAGGAAAATAGGTTGCACTTTGGTCAAAAATAGTGCACTATGTAGGGAATAGGGTGCTTTTTGAGACTCCAAAATTTTTGTTTCTCTACCCAGGGAAAGGATTTCTCGGAGGAGAAATCCTTTCCCTGGGTAGGTTTGTCTCGCTTGTCCTTGGGACGAGCCTCACCTTGTCTCTCTGTCTCTGGGCTCTCCTGTTTTCTGGTGTTGTTGAGTGTAAACTAGTGTGAAATGAATCACTGAGCCTCTCAATCCCACGGTGCAGTTTAACATACAAATAGCACTTTAATGTAAAAAAAATTGCAGGGTGCCGTATGTAATCGGTATACCTCAATCTCTACCTCTCTCCCTCTCTCCCTCTCTCTATTACCCCCCCATTGCTTTCCCACTCAACCTACCCACTCCCTTTATCCCATTCCTCCCCTTTCCACCTCTTCCTCTCACCCATCCCCTCATCTTCTCATTCCCCCTATATCCCTCTCATTTTCCCCCCTCTATCCGTCTCCTTTATTCCCCCATCCATCTCCCTTATCCCCTCCTCTATCCATCTCCCTTATCCCCCTCCTCTATCCATCTCCCTTATCCTCCTCCTCTATCCATCTCCCTTATCCTCCTCCTCTATCCATCTCCCTTATTCTCCCTCCTCTATCCATCTCCCTTATCCCCTCCTCTATCCATCTCCCTTATCCCCTCCTCTATCCATCTCCCTTATCCCCCTCCTCTATCCATCTCCCTTATCCCCTCCTCTATCCAACTCCCTATCCCCTCCTCTATCCATCTCCCTATCCTCCTCCTCATCCATCTCCCTTATCCCCCTCCTCTATCCATTCTCTATCCCCCTCCTCTATCCATCTCCCTTATCCCCCTCCTCTATCCATCTCCCTTATCCCCCTCCTCTATCCATCTCCCTTATCCCTCCTCTATCCATCTATCTTATTCCTCCTCTATCCATCTCCCTTATCCCCCTCCTCTATCCATCTCCCTTATCCCCCTCCTCTATGCATCTCCCTTATTCCTCCTCTAGTTACTAGTCCTCTGTTCCCCATGCAGTGTGATGGTTTAGCCATTAAATAGTTTGGAGCATATATAGTCTGCCTTTCTGTCTTCCTCTGTTCCCTACAGTGTGATCCAGGTGAAGCCACCAAGCTCCTGTATGACCTGCTCTACACTGAGCCCATCAAGATGTCCTGATGCCCGGCTGCAGCTCTGTGTCCACGCTGGTGCCGAGGCCGCTCGCATGTGGAACCTTATAGTGGTGAGTGCGGCTCTACGTTGTGCGCGTGTGAGTGACAGGCTATCAGTTGTGCTAGATATTTTTATTTTATTTTTATTTCACCTTTATTTAACCAGGTAGGCTAGTTGAGAACAAGTTCTCATTTGCAACTGCGACCTGGCCAAGATAAAGCATAGCAGTGTGAACAGACAACACAGAGTTACACATGGAGTAAACAATAAACAAGTCAATAACATGTAGAAAAAAAGAGAATCTATATACAATGTGTGCAAAAGGCATGAGGTAGGCAATAAATCGAATAATTACAATTTAGCAGATTAACACTGGAGTGATAAATCATCAGATGAACATGTGCAAGAAGAGATACTGGTGTGCAAAAGAGCAGAAAAGTAAATAAATAAAAGCAGTATGGGGGTGAGGTAGGTAAATTGGGTGGGTAGTTTACATGGACTATGTACAGCTGCAGCGATCGGTTAGCTGCTCGGATAGCAGATTTTAAAGTTGTTGAGGGAGATAAAAGTCTCCAACTTCAGAGATTTTTGCAATTCGTCCAGTCGCAGGCACGCAGAGAACTGGAAGGAAAGGCGTCCAAATGAGGTTTTAGCTTTAGGGATGATCAGTGAGATACACCTGCTGGAGCGCGTGCTGCGGGTGGTGTAGCCATCGTGACCAGTGAACTGAGATAAGGCGGAACTTTACCTAGCATAGCCTTGTAGATGACCTGGAGCCAGTGGGTCTGACGACGAACATGTAGCGAGGGCCAGCCGACTGGGCATACAGTCGCAGTGGTGGGTCGTATAAGGTGCTTTAGTAACAAAACGAATGGCACTGTGATAAACTGCATCCAGTTTGCTGAGTAGAGTGTTGGAAGCTATTTTGTAGATGACATCGCGAAGTCGAGGATCGGTAGGATAGTCAGTTTTACTAGGGTAAGTTGGCGGCGTGAGATGAAGGAGGCTTTGTTGCGGAATAGGAAGCCGATTCTTGATTTGATTTTGGATTGGAGATGTTTGATATGAGTCTGGAAGAGAGTTTGCAGTCTAGCCAGACACCTAGGTACTTATAGAGATTCCACATATTCTAGGTCGGAACCGTCCAGGGTGGTGATGCTAGTCGGGCGTGCGGGTGCAGGCAGCGAACGGTTTGAAAAGCATGCATTTGGTTTTACTAGCGTTTAAGAGCAGTTGGAGGCCACGGAAGGAGTGTTGTATGGCATTGAAGCTCGTTTGGAGGTTAGATAGCACAGTGTCCAAGGAAGGGCCGGAAGTATATAGAATGGTGTCGTCTGCGTAGAGGTGGATCAGGGAATCGCCCGCAGCAAGAGCAACATCATTGATGTATACAGAGAAAAGAGTCGGCCCGAGAATTGAACCCTGTGGTACCCCCATAGGACTGCCAGAGGACCGGACAACATGCCCTCCGATTTGACACACTGAACCTGTCTGCAAAGTAGTTGGTGAACCAGGCCAAGGCAGTCATTAGAAAAACCGAGGCTACTGAGTCTGCCGATAAGAATATGGTGATTGACAGAGTCGAAAGCCTTGGCCAGGTCGATGAAGACGGCTGCACAGTAATGTCTTTTATCGATGGCGGTTATGATGTCGTTTAGTACCTTGAGCGTGGCTGAGGTGCACCCGTGACCGGCTCGAAACCGGATTGCACAGCGGAGAAGGTACGGTGGGATTCGAGATGGTCAGTGATCTGTTTGTTGACTTGGCTTTCGAAGACCTTAGATAGGCAGGGCAGGATGGATATAGGTCGTTAACAGTTTGGGTCCAGGGTGTTCTCCCCTTTGAAGAGGGGATGACCGCGGCAGCTTTCCAATCCTTGGGGATCTCAGATGATACGAAGGAGAGTGTGAACAGGCTGGTAATAGGGGGTGCGACAATGGCGGCGGACAGTTTCAGAAAATAGGGGTCCAGATTGTCAAGCCCAGCTGATTTGTATGGTCCAGGTTTTCCAGCTCTTTCAGAACATCTGCTATCTGGATTTGGGTAAAGGAGAAGCTGGGGAGGCTTGGGCGAGTAGCAGCGGGGGCGGGGCTGTTGGCCAAGGTTGGAGTCGCCAGGAGGAAGGCATGGCAGCCATTGAGAAATGCTTGTTGAAGTCTTCGATTATCACGGATTTATCGGTGGTGACCGTGTTACCTAGCCTCAGTGCATGTGGCAGCTGGGAGGAGGTGCTCTTGTTCTCCATGGACTTTACAGTATCCCAGAACTTTTTGGAGTTAGAGCTACAGGATGCGAATTTCTGCTTGAAAAAGCTGGCCTTTGCTTTCCTGACTGACTGCGTGTATTTGTTCCTGACTTCCCTGAACAGTTGCATATCGCGGGGGCTCTTCGATGCTATTGCAGTTCGCCACAGGATGTTTTTGTGCTGGTCAGGGCAGTCAGGTCTGGAGTGAACCAAGGGCTATATCTGTTCTTGGTTCTGCATTTTTTGAACGGAGCATGCTTGTCTAATATGGTGAGGAAGTAACATTTAAAGAATGACCAGGCATCCTCAACTGACGGATGAGGTCAATATCCTTCCAGGTACCCGGGCCAGGTCGATTAGAAAAGGCCTGCTCGCAGAAGTGTTTTAGGGAGCGTTTGACAGTGATGAGGGGTGGTCGTTTGACCGCGGACCCGTGGCGGATACAGGCAATGAGGCAGTGATCGCTGAGATCTTGATTGAAGACAGCAGAGGTGTATTTGGAGGGCAGGTTGGTCAGGATAATGTCTATTAGGGTGCCCATGTTTACGGATTTAGGGTTGTACCTGGTGGGTTCCTTGATGATTTGTGTGAGATTGAGGGCATCAAGCTTGGATTGTAGGACTGCCGGGGTGTTAAGCATATCCCAGTTTAGGTCACCTAACAGAACAAACTCTGAAGCTAGATGGGGAGCGATCAATTCACAGATGGTGTCCAGGGCACAGCTGGGAGCTGAGGGGGTCGGTAGCAGGCGGCAACAGTGAGAGACTTATTTCTGAGAGAATAATTTTTTAAAATTAGAAGTTCGAACTGTTTGGGCATAGACCTGGAAAGTATGACAGAACTTTGCAGGCTATCTCTGCAGTAGATTGCAACTCCTCCCCCTTTGGCAGTTCTATCTTGACGGAAAGTGTTATAGTTGGGTATTGAAATCTCAGAATTTTTGGTGGCCTTCCTAAGCCAGGATTCGGACACGGCAAGGACAATCAGGATTGGCAGAGTGTGCTAAAGCGGTGAGTAAGGCAAAACTTAGGGAGGAGCTTCTGATGTTGACATGCATGAGGCCAAGGCTTTTTCGATCGCAGAAGTCAACAAATGAGGGTGACTGGGGACATGCAGGGCCTGGGTTTACCTCCACATCACCGAGGAACAGAGGGTAGTAGGATGAGGTGCGGCTAAAGGCTATCAAAACTGGTCGCCTAGAGCGTTGGGACAAAGAATAAAAGAGAGCAGATTTATGGGCGTGCTAGAATAGATTCTGGGCATAATGTGCAGACAGGGGTATGGAGGGCGCGGGTACAGCGGAGGCAAGCCCAGGCACTGGGTGATGATAAGAGAGTTGTATCTCTGGACATGCTGGTCTCAATGGGTGAGGTCACCGCATGTGTGGGGGGTGGACAAAGGGGGTATCAGAGGTACGGAGAGTGGAACTACAGGGTCCATTGCAAACCAAAACAATGATAATGAAAAACTAGCCTGAACAACAGTATGCAAGGATATGATATTTGAGAGAGACATACAATAAGGCATAAAGTGATTGCAGGTCTTGATTGGAGAGCTAGCTAAAACAACAGGTAAGATAACAGCAGCAATAACAGGGTGTTAGTCTAACACAGCAACAACAGGTAAAAATGGCGACGACTAGGCAGAGAGGGTCGATTAACTACACACAGATCCTGAGTTAAAGCACAGAGCCGACAGGTAAAACACAAATAAACAGAATGGAGTACCGTGAATTAATGGACAGCCAAGCAAGCATCAGCTATGTAGCCAAGTTATCATAGTGTCTCCAGGGGGCAGCCGATGATGGTGCAGAGGAGGCCTCCACTAAGCTAGCACGCGGCGTATAAAGTTATTAGACCCGGTGGGGTGGTCTGCTCAGACGGAGGATACCACATCTATCTTCCCAACATTAGCTATAGCATAACAATGTTCTCCAGTAAATCCTTATGACTGGGTGACCAATTCACTAAAATGTGGAAAAATATATATAATCTGAGAGTCATGAGCTCCAGCTTCAGTCAGGAGCGCTGTGTCCCAAATGGCAACCTATTCTCTATGTAGTGCACTATTTTAGACAGGGCTTTATGGGAATGATTGCGAGATAGGGGGACATGCCTCAGCCTCTGATGTCAGTCAGATAGCTAGCAGACTAGTGGTGTCTAGAGGAGTCAGAGTCGTAGCTAGCAGACTAGTGGTGTCTTAGAGGGAGTGAAGTCATAGCTAGCAGACTAATGGTGTCTAGAGGAGGTTGAGTCATAGCTAGCAGACTAATGGTGTCTAGAGGAGGTTGAGTCATAGCTAGCAGACTAGTTGTCTAGAGGAGGTTGAGTCATAGCTAGCAGACTAAATGGTGTCTAGAGGAGGTTGAGTCATAGCTAGCAGACTAATGTGTGTCTAAGAGGGAGGTTGAGTCATAGCTAGCAGACTAATGGTGTCTAGAGGGAGGTTGAGTCATAGCTAGCAGACTAATGGTGTCTTAGAGGGAGGTTGAGTCAGAGTCATAGCTAGCAGACTAATGGTGTCTAGAGGGAGGTTGAGTCAGAGTCATAAGCTGAGCTCCAGGGAGTTGAGTGCCTCCTCTGTGAGCTCTACTGGCACCTACAGTGAAGCAGATATCCTCAGATGCCACTTGGCTCATGAAGGAGGGAGGGGAGGGAAGGGACGATCGGACAGAAGATGGGGGGGAGAGGGGACAGTGAAAGGCAGACACTCAGATCCACTTAGACTGAGGAGGGGAAGTGTTCAAAGGCCTCTGAAGTAATGGCACAAGAAAAGTGGAAGAGAGGTGCGGGTATGGGTAGAAGACGAGAGCAGAGGAGACAGGGGGGGGGGGGGGGGGAGACAGACAGGGATGCAGACACCTCAGATCCACTTAGCTGTCAAGGAAGGAGAGGAGAGTGGAGTGTTTTGTCAGCCTAGAGGCAAGGGAAGTGTTCCAAGGCCTCTGAACAACAAGGCCTGAATGCCAAATAAGAAGTGTCAAGGAGGTCAGAGGGAATAATAACACTGCTCTGTCCGTCTCAGTGGTTGGGTTTCTAATGGCACCGTAGTGTATTACCTTTGACCAGGGCCCATACCATTTGCCTCTCACATTTGACAGCTAGTATTGCGCCCTGAAAGATCCCAAATTACATGTTATGACAACTGTCCTGACTTGAAAAAAAGCTTTTACCTATTACTGTATATCCAGACTGCATCTAGACATCTTTATGGAGGGATACAGGAATAGCAGGRTGATATTTGGTAGCTATTATTGCACAGTATTTGTGTCACTCTCCACTTTTAAAGTGTACTCTCACAGAAAAACTTTGTAGACTAGATGCTGGGCGGGTATACGGCCATATTCCTTCAATTTTCATGCAGTGCTATTTTGGTGTCATAAAGACCTGTCTCCGTCGGTTCCCACATCAGATTTTTGACCCATATTCCTCTGCAGTGGCTGTGTCACCGTTCGATGTATGTGTGTGTCCCAAATTGCACCCTATACCCTATATAGTGCATTACTTTTTACCAGGGCCTATAGGGAATAGGGCGCTACTAGGGTAATTAAAGGCCCTATAGGCGGGCTCTGGTCAAAAGTAGGCACTATATAAGGAAACGCGTTGCAATTTTAATTTTACCAGCTCACGATTGCAGTTGATCAATGAAAATGTATTTATACACTAGCAGCACCTAATACTGGGCTATGGCTGAGGATATTCTACAGGACCCTAATTTACTATATGGCCGAGGATATTCTATCAGGACCTACATTTTACTGAGCTGTCTGCGAGGAATATCTAGCAGGACCTAATTTACTGGAGCTATGGCTGAGGATATTCTATCAGGACCTAATTTACTGGATGTGCTGAGGGATATTCTATCAACCTAATTTACTGGATGTTGCTAGCAGGATATTTCTTATCAGGACCTAATTTTACTCGGCTATGGCTGAGAGGATATCTAGCAGGACCATATTTACTGGATTGGCTGACAGCGGATATTCTATCAGAACCTAATTACTGGGATATGGCTGAGGATATTCTAGCAGGACCTAATTTACTGGGCTATGGCTGAGGAATGTCTACCAGACCTAATTTACTGGGATGTGGCGAGGGATATTCTATCAGGACACACAATTTACTGGGTATATGGCTGGCAGGATATTCATCAAGAACTAATTTACTGATATGCTGCAGGATTCTAGCAGGACCTAATTTTACTGGCTATATGGCGTGAGAGGATATTTCTAAACAGGACCCTAATTCTACTGGATATGGCTTAGGTCACTATTCTATCCCACGGACCAAAATTTAACTAAGGGATATGCCGAAGGAATACTTCTAAACAAAGGACCTAATTATACTGGCGCTATGCTAGGGATATCACTACAGACCCTAAATCTTTACATGAGCTATGGCTGAGGGTATCTTAACAGACCCAATTACTGATATGGCTGAGGAATTCTATCAAGACCTAAATTTACTGGGCTATGGCTGAGGGATATTCTAGCAAGACCTAATTTACTGGGCTATGGCTGAGGGATATTCTAGCTGGACATAATTTACTGGGATATGGCTGAGGGATATTCTAGCTGGACATAATTTACTGGGATATGGCTGAGGGATATTCTAGCTGGACCTAATTTACTGGGATATGGCTGAGGGATATTCTAGCTGGACATAATTTACTGGGATATGGCTGAGGGATATTCTAGCTGGACCTAATTTACTGGGCTATGGCTGAGGGATTTGAACCAAACATCGTTTTGCTTCATTATGTTAACTACCTTTTCTTGTTTTGTCTTATTCTTTGGTTTGTTCTTCTTCCTCTGTCTCTTCTGTCTTTTCTGTCTCTTTATCCTCCTTACTTTTCTGTCAAATGTTTTCATCTTTGTACCTCAGACATAATGAGGACACCCTAACACTATTTTCTATCTCCTCTCTTCATCTCTTCTCTCCTCAGTTYTCCTATGGTTCCAGTTCTCCGGCTCTCTCCAACCGTCAGCGTTTCCCGACGTTCTTCCGTACCCACCCGTCTGCCACCCTCCACAACCCCACCAGGGTTCAGCTCTTTCAGAAGTGGAAATGGACTAAGATCGCCACCATCCAGCAGACTACGGAAGTCTTCACCTCGGTGAGTGACAGGCATCTTTAACAATGTATTTTTTATTTTTTGTATTTSACTGTTTTATAGACAGTCTGAATGTAGAGGGGAGACAGATACAGAGGAAAACAGAGAGGAAGGTTTGAGATGGGATTCATAGCCACGTCAGAATGGGCTTCTGTGGTCCAGAGTCTGTGGGGCTAACTCTACCAAAACCCTTTCTAATTAAGGCTGCTCTAGACTCACGTTTTATGGACTTTGATGAAACACGAGCCTTCCGGTTCCGGTGGCATGCATTGAAAAGGCGTGGCCTCATCGTGGCTTTGTTTTGCAAAATAACTATTAATTAACAGAGTTGTTTTCAAAAAGATGATCAATAGTAAACACCATATTAAGGTGTGGGACATTCATTGTATGATAAGACAAAAATCGAGCAGGTCTATTACGGTCCAGAGGATAGAATAGTCTGTCCCCTCCACAGTTCTCCTGTGGTAACATGACGGCTCTCAACTCCCGACAACAGAACGAGRTCCACCGACAGCCAATGGGATAGAGGTGCGACTCCATGACCTGGAAGCAGCGCGAGCTAAGTTAGAAAAAAGGGGGCAAATCGATCTCCTAAAAGAGAAAACGGAATCACTTGAAAATCATTCCTGTAAATTCAATGTGTAGGTCAAAAGGACTTGAAACTGCCGTGGTGGCGGGAAAACACAACTTTTTTCATGAGCAATCTTTTCGATGAGCTGTTCGGGCAGGAGAAGCTGGGTCCCATGCCGCTGATTAACATTGCACACTGCACGGGTCTTCTCCGGGAATGGCTCTCGTTTGAAGAGAAATGGCAGATTGTTTGCCTTGCAGTGGAATCGGGAGCTCTGACCTATGCGGAGAAGAGGGTCAGCATCTACCCAGATCTGAATGCCAAACTGCTAAAAACAGAGGGCAACCTACAGTGGAGGTGAGATCCTAGCTACGCCAGCTAAATCTGAGATGGGTTTCATCCACCCGGCAAAACTCATCTTGATCTTTCAGAACACAATGCTCCCAATAAAGCTCGAGACATTTTCCAGAATCACATAAAGCCCTGACAAGTCGACAGATGGAGCCCCGTTATGACTGGCACAATATTCAGATATGCTATCCATGCACAGTCACACAGCCTAGCCTATGGCTATAATGCTGCCCTCAGCATAAGCCAATGAGGAGGACACCCCCCTCCCCACTCCCCCCTGAAGTGGTTACAAGGACATTATTATTATTATTGCTGAGTATTGAACTTTGTTATTATTATACTGCCTTTGGTCCAGGATATTAACAGTGATGATACCACACTAATTAACGAATAATGTCACACGGACTGAGGCTGCTTCCTGGTGGGGCTACAGATCATTGAATGGGAAAATATGGCTATATAAATTATATAAATTGGAAGCTATTCCCCTACTATTTTTGGTTTGCTTGCTACAGCTAAGGAGAGATGGTCAGTCTCATTTGGCCTACGACACAATAGCATTTAGGGCAGGCTATTGAATGTATCTCCCAGGGAGGACTTGGCCTAGCATTTCATATTGATAGAGCAAGAATCACACTTGCTCTTTAAGGATTTTTATTTTTATTTGATTTATTAGGATTCCCATTAGCCGACGCCAATGTAGACAGCTAGTCTTACTGGGGATCCCCATTAGCCGACGCCAATGTAGACAGCTAGTCTTACTGGGGATCCCCATTAGCCGACGCCAATGTAGACAGCTAGTCTTACTGAGGTCCGACACATAACCAAAAATACATTACAGACAAAAGACTTTACAATTTACATACATTTAACATGAACATGTAGTGTGTGTGTGTGTATGCATCTATCAGTTACACATACATGTCAATACATACACACAACAAGTAGGTCACATGGGGGAGAGGCGTTGTGCCGTGAGGTGTTGCTTTATCTGTTTTTTGAAAACCAGGTTTTCCAGGTGTTTACTTGCACTATATAAGATGGAAGGGAGTTCCATGCACTCATGGCTATGTATAATAGTGTATGTTTCCTTGAATTTGTTCTGAACCTGGGGTAAGTGTGTGTGTCTCTGCTGTGTGTAAGTTGACTATGCAAACAATTTGGAATTTCTAAAACATTCACGTTTCTTATAAAAACAAGAAGTGACGCAGTCAGTCTTTCCTCAACTCTTAGCCAAGACAAACTGGCATGCATAGTATTAATAGTAGCCCTCTGATTACAATGAAGAGGTGTCTCTCTTGTGTCTTTCTGTTCTGGGCCAGCTGCAGCTTAACTAGGTCCTTCTTTGCAGCACTTGACCATATGACTGGACAATAATTAAGACAAGACGAAACTAGAGCCAGCAGGACTTTGTGGAGTGTGGTGTCAAAAAAGCAGAGCATCTCTTTATTACGGACAGACCTCTCCCCATATTTACAACCATTGAATCTATATGTTTTGACGATGACAGTTTACATTCTAAAGTGAGACCAAGTAATTTAGTCTCCTCAACTTGTTCAACAGCCACACCATTCATTACCAGATTCAGCTCAGGTCTAGAACTTAGGGAATGATTTGTACCAAATACAATGCTCTTAGTTTTAGAGATGTTCAGGAACAGTTTATTACTGGCCAACAATTCCAAAACAGACTGCAACTCTTTGTTAAGGGTTTCAGTGACTTCATTAGCTGTGGTTGCTGATGAGCATATGGTTGAATCATCAGCATACATGGACACACATGCGTTGTTTAATGCCAGTGGCAGGTCATCTGTAAAAATAGAAAAGAGTAGAGGGCCTATAGAGCTGCCCTGCGGTACACCACACGTTACATGTTTGACATTAGAGAAGCTTCCATTAAATATAACCCTCTAAATAATATTAGATAGATAGCCTGGATACAGCCCTTAGCTGTGGTATATTGGCCATATACCACAAACCATTGAGGTGCCTTATTGCTATTATACATTGGTTACTAACATAATTAGAGCAGAATCCACAATATGGCAGAGGTTGAAAAGCCATAACACATGTTTTCTCAACAGACGATTATGGTCAATAATAATGCCTCGCAAACATCCATTAAAACTGTACATTTAAAGTCCCTAAACTCGGCAAGAGTTTATTGTCTTGCTGATAGCCCGTCAAGGGTGGATAGCTTCTAGCCCATCAAGGACATGTTGTTTCCAGAGCTCACAGGTGTGCCTGGCATGGATTGTGACTCCGTCTCGTTCCTCGCCCTCTTCAACGGGTCATTCTCCGCCAGAGTCTCCGCAAATGACGAGTGACTCTCCGCCAATACCACCTGGCTCTGGACCAACGCATCAGTTGCCGCCCCTATCTCTGCCCTCAGAGAATGTTTCTCTTTCTGTAGCTTAGTAATTCCTTTGTTTAATATTACGGTATTTCTATTCCGTGAAAAACTAAAATCTGATTGATTTATCAAGACCAGTCCCCACGCTCTGTCATTCAGTGATAGTCCCTATTGTCCTGCTGAAAGTTGAAATAAACATCTGCATTTTGAAAGAATATATTTTATCATTATTTTATTAACGATAAACGCATAAAGATGTTGATGAACAAATACTGTACAGTATATGCTTAATCCAACATTTTGCGGTTGCATGAGGTTTGGAGCTAGAAATGTAAAACTTTAGAGTACTTAATACATTGCAAGTTGGGGGGATTATTTTCCACACATTACCTAGATTAGCTATTAGACTATCCTTTTGTAAAGGTATGAAGAGTCTATTGTCCAGCTAATAGTCAATTCATAGAAACATTGTTTGCCGAATTCACAGACTGCTACACTTGTGAAAAACGAAATGCCTCCAGCATCTAGAGTGGTAGAAATATATTATTGAGTTCGAAAAAATAAATTAAAACCCACATCATTTTCTGTTTTGTACTAACAAGTGGTTGCCGTGGTGAATAATCCAATAATAACTGGTATGACACGGCTCTCGGAACTCATTAAAAGGCGGCTACTACATGTAAATACTTGCAGATCAATAAAGTGTTCCTGTAGATCTAATTCAGTTTGGAGGATTGGAGGATTCTACATTAATATCTAAGGGGTGTTTTTTCGTTAGGGCAAATCTGGTCTGTGATATTGATTTAGAAATGTAAAGCCTTACAGAGAATATATATATAAAGTTACTTGTGTTACTCATCTCTGCTGTCCTGCGCCTGACTCCTCTGCACCAGCTACACCCAGACCATTACAGAGAATGATTTATTTTAGCTTTTATTTCTTTCATCACATTCCCAGTGGGTCAGAAGTTTACATACACTCAATTCAGTAACTTGTTAGCATTGCCTTTAAATTGTTTAAACTTGGGTCAAACGTTTCGGGTAGCCTTCCCCACAGCTTCCCACAATAAGTTGGGTGAATGTTGGCCCATTCCTCCTGACAGAGCTGGTGTAACTGAGTCAGGTTGTAGGCCTCCTTGCTCGCACACGCCTTTTCAGTTCTGCCCACACATTTTCCATGGGATTGAGGTCAGGACCTTTGGATGGCCACTCCAATACCTTGACTTTGTTGCCATTTTGCCACAACTTTGGAAGTATGCTTGGGTCATTGTCCTTTGGAAGACCCATTTGCGACCAAGCTTTAACTTCTGACTGATGTCTTGAGATGTTGCTTCAATATATCCATAATTATCCTTCCTCATGATGCCGTCTGTTTTGTGAAGTGCACCAGTCCATCCTGCAGCAAAGCACCCCCACAACATGATGCTGCCACCCCCGTGCTTCACGGTTGGGATGGTGTTCTTCGGCTTGTAAGCTACCCCTGTCAGGTTTTGGCCAGACTGTTTAGGTTTTGTTCACTAGATGTCCCCCTTGCACCTTTTTTGTACCTTTTGTTTTTCTTGCTCCAATTATTGTTTGCACCTGTAAGTCATTCCCTTGTTAGTATTTAAACCCTGTGTGTTCCTTAGTTCCTTGCTCAGTGTTTGTAAGTTAGCACCCAGCCCAGCCCAAGCCTTGTTTTATATAGACTTTTCTTTGTTGGATTTTCCAGAGGTTCTCTGGTTTTGTTCTTGTTTAGTATTTGAGTAGTCTTTGAGGTTTGTTTTTCCTGCTGTTTTTTACCACTTTGTGGATTTTTTGTTGTATTTTGGAGGATATCCATTTTTCATTAAACCACCATCTCTAGTACTGCTGTGTCTGCCTCACCTTCTGGGTTCTGCCAATTATTAAGTGACTGTTTTCGCACCGGGTCCTCCAAACATAACGATGATCATTAAGGCCAACAGTTCTATTTTTGTTTCATCAGACCAGAGGACATTTCTCCAAAAAGTACGATCTTTGTCCTCATGTGCAGTTGCAAACCGTAGTCTAGCTTTTTTGGCGGTTTTGAGCAGTGGCTTCTTCCTTGCTGAGCGGCCTTTCAGGTTATGTCGATATACGACTCGTTTTACTGTGGATATAGATACTTTTGTACCTGTTTCCTCCAGCATCTTCACAAGGTCCTTTGCTGTTGTTCTGGGATTGATTTGCACTTTTCGTCTCAAAGTATGTTCATCTCTAGGAGACAGAAACGTCTCCTTCCTGAGCAGTATGACGGCTGCGTGGTCCTATGGTGTTTAAACGTGCATACTATTGTTAGTACAGATGAACGTGGTACCTTCAGGTGTTTGGAAATTGCTCCCAGGGTGAAGAATTGTGGAGATCTACATTTTTTTTCTGAGGACCTGGCTGGTTTCTTTTGACTTTCCCATGATCGGGTTCCACAAGTAGAGATGGAGTCCTCTATGATGTTGAGAGTCAGAATGGACCTGATGGAGGACTCCATCTCTACTTATGGAACTGATGGAGGACTCCATCTCTACTTATGGAACCTGATGGAGGACTCCATCTCTACTTATGGAACCTGATGGAGGACTCCATCTCTACTTATGGAACCTGATGGAGGACTCCATCTCTACTTATGGAACCGATGGAGGACTCCATCTCTACTTATGGAACCTGATAGAGACTCCATCTCTACTTATGGAACCTGATGGAGGACTCCATCTCTACTTATGGAACTGATGGAGGACTCCATTCTACTTATGGAACCGATGGAGGACTCCATCTCTACTTATGAAACTGATGGAGGACTCCATCTCTACTTATGGAACCTGATGGAGGACTCCATCTCTATTATGGAACCTGATGGAGGACTCCATCTCTATTTTATGGAACTGATGAGGGATCATCTCTATTATGGAACCTGATGGAGGACTCCATCTCTACTTATGGAACCTGATGGAGGACTCCATCTCTACTTATGGAACTGATGGAGACTCATTCTACTTATGGAACCTGATGGAGGCTCCATCTCTACTTATGGAACCTGATGGAGGACTCCATCTCTACTTATGGCCTGATGGAGGACTCCATCTCTACTTATGGAACTGATAGAGGATCATCTCTACTGATGGAACCTGATGGAGGACTCCATCTTTACTTATGCACCTGATGGAGGACTCCATCTCTACTTATGGATCAGATGGAGGACTCCATCTCTACTTATGAACCTGATGGAGGACTCCATCTCTATTATGAACTGATGAGACTCCATCTCTACTTATGGATCTGATGGGGATCCATCTCTACTTATGGATCCTGATGGAGGACTCCATCTCTACTTATGGAACTGATGGAGGACTCCATCTCTACTTATGGCAACTGATGGAGGACCTCATCTCTATTTATGGACTGATGGAGGACTCCATCTCTACTTATGGACCTGATAGAGGACTCCATCTCTACTTTATGGAACTGATGGAGGACTCATCTCTATTTATGGAATTCGTGATGGAGGAACTCCTCTCTACTGACCTATCAGGCTAGTTCTAACTTATTGGATATCCCATGATGGAGGAACCTGGCATCTCTACTTATGGAACTTGATGGAGGACTCCACCTCTGGAGAGGTACATATGGATCTGTCAGTGAGGATGGCTCATCTTCCTGGATCCGTCTGATCTGGAGGTTATTATCCTGTGAGGAGGCGTCAGGCAATGCGAGTCTTTCCAATAAAGCTAGAAGGATGGATCTCCTCCTGCAGTGGTCTTATTACTGGATAAACGAGATGGAATAGTAGAGTACTCATCTCTACTTAATTTAGAGTTGGAACCATATGATGGAAGTGGAATCCCATCTCTCTCTAGGATGGGAATATCCCTCCTATGATGCAGGTTATCATAGGAGTGAGAAGATGGAGTGACTCTCGCAGTCTGATGCTGAGTCTCATATAGGAACTGATATAGGAGATGGAGATGCCTACTCTGTCTACTTATGGATGCGTTTATTGGCAAGACTCATCTCTTAATTATGGAACCTGATGGTAGGACTCAGTTCTTACTTATCGCACCTGAGAGGAGCTCTCTCTCTAACTTATGGAAACTGATGGAGGACTCCAGTTCTACGTTATGGAATTTTCTGAATGGAAGGACTCATGCTCTACTTATGGAACTGATGGAGGATCGTGGGTATGAACTTGATGGAGGAACGTCCATCTCTACTTAGTGGATATCTGATGGAGGACCCTCTTCTCTACTTATGGAACCCTGATGGCAAGAGAGACTCGCTGTTTTGTTTCCTAATTTATAAATTTGAGAAGGATCTGCTGGGAGTGGACTTCATCTACGGTTATTCCATGAGAAGTTCACGCGATCTGAAGTCCTGATGGCATGAGATCCTAGCCATGCTTACGTGATTCGCCAGTAAAGTCGCGGATGGAGAGGTACTCCCTCCATCTCCTAGACTTAATAGAGATCCGAGTAGGGGAGGACGCACATTTGCGGAAGCCTTCTAATTTTGGAGGGGTACTCGATAGTTGGGAGTGGGAAGCCTCCATTCTACTCTAATGTGCAAGAGATCCTCTGTTAGGGGACTGGATAGATCTTACTCATCAGATTCATGGTAAATGCTACGATGGGGGAGTTCCCATTCTTCCCTATTTATTGCAGGACGTGTATACATAGTATGCCGATATCGCATGTGATCGCTGACCATCAGGTTGAATTCTGAGTAGAGGACTCACGGATCTCTACGTGAGTTATGGATCTCCTTGACTGGAGGGAGGGTCTCATCTCCTTTACTTTGAGCGTCACTGATGGAAGGACGTCAGTACGCGTCTAGGGTCTGGACCTGTCATGGAGCATTCTATCTCTACTCATATGGAATTACGAGATGCATTGGAGAGACTCGTATCTGCTAGATTTGATGGAAGACCGTCCTTCCATGATCGCGAGAGACGTCCATCTCTACTTATTGCGAAGGATAGAGCTGATGTGGAGGAGGTTAGCTCCACCTCCTCTAATCTATAATCTGGAAACGGGTGTATGCCGAGATCTCCACTACGTTATTAGATGGAACGGATGGTACTGCTGAGATACCGATCTTCCTATAACTTGATATGGAGACCAGATGATGTTTGGTGATGGCGCAAACTCATAACATTTTCCCATTGGACACCTTGATAGAGGAAGCTGAATCTCTACCTCGATTAGCGGATAGACGATGGAGTCTCATTCCGGGTATGCGAATTAAGTTGAAAAGATGTCAATCGTCTTACCACTCTATGGAGAACTGATTGGAGGACATCACTCTCTTACTGTTATAGGAGAACGCATGGAGTGAGAGAGTCCGTCTCAATCTCTCGGATTTCTCTATATGGAGATAGTCCTGGATAGGGAGTGACTGACAGTTCTCCCTACTTACTATTGGATCCTGAGATGGGTATGGCACTATACGTCACTCGTAGTATTATGGGAACCGAGGTGCTATCGCTCGACAATCGAGGTTTTCCTAAGTTTCAGTATGGAGGTTCTTCTACTTTCAGATATGCGCCAATTAAATACAGATTGGAGTCCCCTCATGCAGGTTCACTAAATAGAGTATGGGGGTAGGACTAGTCTCATTTTACTTAATGCAGGGTTCCATAGATTACTGGATAGGAGGATTCGGACCAGTCTCTCATCCAGGTTTTCATATGTAGTGGAATGGAAGTCCTCCTGATCTGGGAGGACGTTTCGCATCATCTGCTATTAATGGAAAATGGCGTGTCACCTTGGAGGCCATAAGTGTCTCTTTAATATAGTTAATGGAACGCTGAGATGGAAGGTACCTTCCAATCTTCCAGTAGTTTATGTTGCCAACCTGATAGGAAGTGGACTAGAATCTTTGAATTATTGGAACCTGATTGGAAGGATCTCATCTGCTTACTTCTCTATGGCACTGATTGAGAGGACATCCAATTCTATGATGGAACCTGATGGAGGACTCCATCTACTTATGGAGACCGTGATGGTGACTCAATACTTAAGTCTTATATGGACGTGACTTGACGGATTCCATCATGCTATTTACTATGCGCGATAAGCCTAGATGGATTGAGTGGCGATCTCTCCAACTGTTTATACTATGGAACTGGTATAAGAGACTCGCGGGTCTCACTTTATGGACATTCCTGATGGAGGAGGTCCATTTCTCTATTATGGAACCTGATGGGAGGACATCCAATCGGTCTATGGACTGTATGCTGAGGCTCACTCATCTAAGCTGATTTGGCTATGAATGGAGGACTCCATTCTATGATGGAACCTGATGGGGACTCCATCTCTACTTATGGAACTGATGGAGGGATCCTCTCTATTATGGAATGATGGAGGATCCATCTCTACTTATGGAACCTGATGAGGATCCATCTCTACTTATGGCACTGATGGAGACTCCACCTCTACTTATGGAACCTGATGGAGGAACTCCATCTCTTATTTATGAACTGATGGAGGCTCAATCTCACTGATGAACCTGAAAATGGGGACTCCATCTCTATTTATGGCACTGATAGAGGAATCGTTCTATTTGGAACCTGATGGAGGACTCCTGCTCTACTTATGGACCCTGATGGAGGGACTCATCTCTACTTATGGGAACTGATGGAGGACTCCATCTCTACTTATGGAACTGATGGGAGGACTCCATCTCTACTGCTGGAACCTGATGGAGAAATCCATCTCTACTTTGGACCTGATGGGGGATCCATCTCTACTTATGACTGATGGAGGACTCATCTCTCTTATGGAACTGATGGAGATCCATCTCTACTTTATGGCACTATGGAGGAGCTCCCACTCTACTTATGGAACCTGATGGAGGACTCCATCTCTACTTATGGAACCTGATGGAGGACTCTATCTCTATTTATGGAATCACAATCGTTTCCTATTTTAAATATTTGGTAGTAGATCTATTGCCTTAGAGAAAACCATTGCCAGAGCTTTAACAGAACTCTCAAATCAATTAAAACCAACCTCAGTAGGTGGACTTACATACCAGTTGCTTTAAGGGGCAGAATATCTAATTGTCGAAATGAATATATTGCCACGGCTGATTTTCTGTAGTTCAATAGTTCCCATGTCTCCCCCTTCTGGCTATTGGGACAAAATTCATAGTCCAGTTTCAAGGTAAGCGATCTCGGATAAAATGAACAAACTTACAAAGAGAGAAATACGTAGGAGGACTATCCGTACCAAACTTGAAGTTGTATTTCCAGGCTCTAGCATTTCACCCCATCCTGAATTGGTTTAGACATAATTATTCCTCCCCCTGGCTGAGTATAGAGAGAACTATGGTGTCTCCTATTGCCCTGGAAMAGATGGTCTCCACTGATATACCCCTTAAACAATGTAATATGGTGTCTCCTATTGTCCTGGAAGAGGTGGTCTCCACTGATATATCCTTAAACAATGTAATATGGCGTCTCCTATTACCCTAGAAGAGGTGGTCTCCACTGATATATCCCTTAAACAATGTAATATGGTGTCTCCTATTTCCCTGGAAGAGGTGGTCTCCACTGATACGTCCTTAAACAATGTAAACTACGCTTTAGTCCTATTATTGCTCACACAATTTACATTTGGCTCAAAATTGTAAAACAATGTAACTGAGAATCAAAATGACATGCCCGTACTCAGAGTTATAGGGAGGTGGGGACTGACAACCAACCTGTTGTTTTCACACAACTCTACACATTTTGCCATTACTTATGCCATATTAATTATATCTGAGTGAGAGCAACTAACAAAATCAAATTGGGGCCACTTGGAGGCCAGCGGCCCTGGGCACGTGCCCTGCGTGACCGGCTGGTCTCCGGACATGATGCTCCAAGTTTAGATAGCTGGCTAGACTAATTTAGCAATAAAGCAAGTGTTAGCTGACATGGCGAATTGAATGACTGTCAGTGACTGACGTAAACAAGAGAAAATTTGCTTATGCAAAACTACATTTTGAACTTGCACCTACTATTCTAACTCTCAACATTATCTTCAGAACCCGAATGAGTTCTGCTTATGTTCGCTTATGCCTGGAGCCAGCCCTGGTCTGTGTGTCTGTCTGTGTGTCTGTCTGTTCTGTCAAGACATGTTGTACTGACAATACTAAACAAAGCATCTGAATGAAGTGAGTGATGTCTGTTTTCATGTTTTATCTCTCCTTCAGACGTTGGATGATCTTGAGGCGAGGACCAAGGAGGCTGGGATAGAGATCAGTGTTCGCCAGAGCTTCCTCACCGACCCCGCCCCAGCTGTCAAGAACCTCAAGCTCCCGCCCTCCCTCCCCCCCCCTCCCTCCCTCCTCGCTACTCCCTCCTCTCTCCTCCCTCTCCCTCCTCCTCCCTCGCCCTCCCTCCTCCTCCTCTTTCCTCCCTCCCTCTCCCTCCTCCTCTACTCCCTCCCGTCCATCTCCTCCTCTCTGGCAACCCCTCTCCTCTACCTCCACTCCTCACTCTCTCTTACCTCCTCCTCCTCTCTCTTACCTCCCTCTCCTCTATCTACCCCCTTTCCTCTTCCTCTCACTATCATTCCTTGTTATCCCCCCTCTTGCCATGCGAACTGCCAGGTGATTGAACACATAGAGATCAAATCCACGTCTGCAGCTTGCTGAACAAACCCCAGAGAAGACTTACCAAACCAAACACACACACACACACACACACACACACACACACACACACACACACACACACACAAACACACAACACAGAGAGCAGCGAAAGGGGCCGCCGGCGGCGTAGCGAATTCAACAGTAATCACTCGGCTCCGCCCCACCGCACAAACACAGGGCGAGCATACTTGGAAAGTCCTGTCTTATTTTGAAGAGAACTCAAGTAATTGGA
>NW_019943743.1:64594-66542 GCF_002910315.2 Salvelinus sp. IW2-2015 | reverse complement strand
GGTGCCTCCTTCACTTCACCTCCCTTCCCTCTCCTCTCTCGTACATCCTCCTCCTCTCCCCTCCTCTCCCTCCCATCCTCTCCCTTCGCTCCCTCCTCCCCCCTCCCTCCCTTTCCTCCCTCCCTCCCTCCCCTCCCCTCCCTCCCCCTCCTCTCCCTCCATCTCCCTCTCTCTTCTCCGCCAGCCTTCCCTCTCTCTCTCTCCTCCCTCTACTCTCTCTATCCTCCCTCACTCTCCTCTTACCTCCCTCCCTCTCCTCTCTTACTACCTCCTCTCCTCTTACCTCCTCCCTTTCTCACCCTTTCCTCTCACTATCATTCCTTTATCCCCCCTCTGCCATGGAACTGCCAGGTGATTGAACACATAGAGATCAATCCACGTCTGCAGCATTCTGAACAAACCCCAGAGAGACTTAAAACCACACCAAACACACACACACACACACACACACACCACACACAACACACACACACACACACACACAACACACACAACACAGAGAGCAGGCGAAGGGCCGCCGGCGTGCGTAGCGAATTCAACATAATCACCTGCGGCCGCCCACCGCAAAACCAGGCGAGCATTACTGAAATCCTTCGTAGCATAAGGTTGACCCCCTCTACCCTCCTTTCTGTTCCCCCTCTCTCCTCTACCTTTCTGTTCCCCTTTCTACCCTCCTCTACCTTTCTGTTCCCCTTCTCTCCTCCCTCTCTCCTCTACCTTTCTGTTCTCCATCCCCTTTCTACCCTCCTCTACCTTTCTGTTCCCCTTCTCTCCTCCCTCTCTCCTCTACCTTTCRGTTCTCCATCCCTCCTCTACCCTCCTCTACCTTTCTGTTCCCCTTCTCTCCTCTACCTTTCCGTTCCCCTTCCCCCCTCTACCTCCTGTCGTGTCTTGACTATCATTAAAGTGAAGACTGTTATATTATCAAATCAATTCTCTATGTGTAATGATTACGTGATTAAACTAATCATGTAAACATGAATTAACTAGGAAGTCGGGGCACAACGGGGACATGTTTAAAGAGTTACTATTCTCTGAATTTAACTCTCTTCAGATATTTTCATATCTTATCGATTACAGTCACTTATTAATGTATTATTACCCCATCAGTCATATTCTGAATGTTGCAAACTCTTTGATATCTGCACGAACCCTAGATTAATGATGAATCAGCGATATACAAATTGCCTTAATTATTTATTTACTAACTAACTAACTTAATAATCACACAGAATTACATAAACACACACACACAGGAAATGTTACACATTGAGTACTACATAATGCAATGAAAAGTCCCTAGTGGACTAAACCGATATGACGGCTTGGTACACAAAATGAAAAGGGAGGGGCATGTAAGAAAGAGCGGGAGAAAAAACAAAGGAATTCACTATTATACACACAGTGGATAACTATGCTCATGGAATTGCAATTGACATATTTACGTGTGTCTGTCTTTGCTGTCTCTCCGTTGAAAACAATCGATCCGCCTGGGGAGTAACCGACAGAAAGTTTCTGGTCTGTCCACCAGCGATCAAAGTCTTTCGTAGTTGTAGCTCTGTTATAATGTATACGTCAGGCGTACCAATGGTKGTTCGATAGGGAAATGTCCTCTTCTCGTCTTCGGTCAACTTTCCTAGACAATTTTACATATACAGCTGCAGAATGTGAATGTGCAGTCTTTGGTTTTGTAGATTTATTAACCATTCGTGAGGTTTGGACTGCGTCCTTACCTCTTCTGGTTTCAGAGTTCTATCCATTGCGGCCCTCTCAGCTCACGCTGTTGGTCTCATTGGCCTAATGTACATTTTGTCATTAGGCCACTTGGGGAAAAAGAGGCTGTGTCTGTGCTCACGTGGGCGTGGCCACTGAATTGGTTAAGACTTCATATGAAAAACAGTTATTTAGAAAGCTAACATCACATTTCATCTTCTCACAAATAGTTTAA
>NW_019943743.1:57184-64569 GCF_002910315.2 Salvelinus sp. IW2-2015 | reverse complement strand
TATTTAATCATATAAAGTTCCACAACATTTAGATGATAAGTCTGTAACGGGGAAATATTACACATTTCAGAGATACATTATGTTTTTCTACTGTTCCTTAGTTAAAATACCAAAATGATTAACAAATACGGAGGATGTTCTTTAAATAACCCACGGACCATCCAAAATACATTACCAGAAATACTGTTTCATCATTTAACCTTTTGGGGGGGGGGGCGCCTATGATTCCTCCTCCATAAGGGCACGGTCATGACACTCCTCTACCTTTCTGTTCCTTCCCTCTACCCTCCTTCTACCTTTCTTGTTCCGCCTTTCCGCCCTCCCGCCTCTAACCTTTTCTGTGCCGCTCTACCCTCCTCTACCTTTCTGTTCCCCTTTCCTCCCTCCCTCCTCTACCTTTTGTTCCCCTTCCTTCCCTCCCCCCTCCTCTACCTTTCTGTCCGCTCTACCCCTCCTCTACCTTTCTGTTCCCCTCCTTCCTCCCCCTCTCCCTCTCCTCCCTCTACCTTTCTGTTCCCCTTCCCTCCTCTACCTTTCTCGCTTCCCCTTCCTTCCCTGCCCTCCCTCCCTCCCCCCTCTCTCCTCTACCTTTCTGTTCCTCCCTCTACCTCTCTACCTTTCTGTCCCCTTCCTTCCCTCCCTCCCTCCCCCCTCTCTAACCTCTACCTTTCTGCTCCTCCTCTACCCTCTGTTCCCCTCCCCTGCCTCTACCTTTCTTTCTCCCATCCCTCCCCCCTCATCCTCTCCTCCCTATCATTCCTCCTGCTTTCTTCCTGCGCTGGTGCCTACTTTAGCATAACCTTTCCTGGGCATGCCGGCCTGGGTTGGTGTGTGAATTAATTGGTCATTCCGTAGAACCCATGGTAACAACATGAATGTAACACACCAGAGGGGAAGATGATCTGCTGCTGCCGCGGTGCATTGCGTTTTGGGTTTGGGCAGGGGGTCGTGTGTATGTGTTGGTGTGTGCTCTCTGTGACCTGGTTGTTGTGTTGTGGTGTGTTGTGTATGTGTGTGTGCCTGTCTTGCATTGCACATCACTTAGGCTGTGTTGTGTGGTGTGTAGCTGTGTGACGTAGTTGTGGTGATGTGTGGTGTGTGTGTGTAGCGTTGCTATCATGTGGTGTGTGGTGATGTGTACCGAATCCAATATCGCAAATATATATTTTACAGCAGGGAAAAGTAATAAAAGTGTCATTTTTACAAACACTGAATTCTCATAAAGAGCAATTGTCCATTAACTTATGCCTCTACAAAAGTTGATTTCATACATTGTGACAATAATGACATCAGGAAAATGGCAGCAAGTGTCTTGATACAGCATGAGATTCCCCCTGTTTTTTAAATTCTACCAATATCGGTTATGGTGGGAGTACCGGCCGATACCTGTACATCTGAGGACTCCCCTCCCATTAGAGTGGTTGCTTCCCTCCTGCTTCAACCTGTTCCTGTGACTTTAGTGTTGTTATCCCATCTCCTGTTGTTAGAATCTTTTCTCCCCTCTCTTCGAATCCCCAGCGGCAAGAGCCAGAATCATCGTGGGGCTCTTCTACGAGACAGAAGCCAGAAAAGTTTTCTGCGAGGTACAGAAAATACCATTGCTGTTCACAACTCGTGGATTGAATATCTTAACATTTTTGTTGGAATGGACAATATCCTTTTTTCTGTTTGTCTTTTTTTAGAAAATATTTGATTTCCAGCTTGTATTGCTCCACGGCTCCGTCAATGGTCTCTAGATTCGTCTTTTTATCGCTTTTGATCTTTTCCGGTCCATACACTCTGATCTTCTTCCTGTGTTATCTCCTGTTCCCATACACTTCTTGATCATCTTTCTGTCTGTGTTATCTCTTCCTCCATACACTCTGATATCTCTGTCTGTGTTATCTCTCTGTTCATACACTCTGATATCTTCTGTCTGTTTTATTCTCTTCCTCCTATTTACACTCTGATAATCTTCTGTCGTGTTATCTCTTTCTGTTCCATTCGACACTCTAGACTTATCTTCTGTCTGTGTTATCGCTTCCTCCATACACTCTGATATCGTCTTGTCTGTGTGATCTCTCTGTTCCATACACTTCTGATATTCTTCTTGTCTGTGTTATCTCTCTGATTCCATACACTGATATCTCTCTCGTCATACTTCATTATCTCCACATGTTCCATACACTCATCGATATCTTCTGTCTGTGTTTATTTGTCTTTCCTCCATACACTCTGATATCTTCTGTCATTTCATTATCTTCTCTGCTCCATACACTCTGATATCTTCTGTCTTTTGTTATCTCTTCCTCCATACACTCTGATATCTTTCGTTCATTTCATTATCTTTCTGTTTCCATACACTCTGATATCTTCTGTCTTCGTGTTATCTCTTCTCCTCCAGTACCACTCTGATATCTCATTACTGTCATTTCATTATCTCCCTCTGCCTGCTCCATACACTCTGAATGTCTTCTGTCTTTTTGTTAATCTCTCCTCAAGCAGTGGTATACTCGTGACCTATCAGAATCGACTATACAAAGCAGTGGTATACTCGTGACCTGTCAGAATCGACTATACAAAGCAGTGGTATAAGTAATAGTAATTTCAGTATTTTATTATACACATAAATAAAATGTGTATCGCAACATATTGTATGGAAGGAGAGATTGTTATATAGTGTTTAATGGCCCATGTCACTGACACTGACGGTACTCTAGTCCCTGTATTCGTGAGTTTCACGGCCGGGTCACGCCATTGTTATGAACTTTCTCCGGGGACTGGGGAACAACTTTTTAGTTTTGTCCATTCATTCTAAACAGGTGTTAATGATAATGTTGCCTAAATTACACTACAGTGTCTTGGAAATAAAATGACATTGTTAAAGTAGGCAAATAATTAGTGGGAAACAACTTTGTCATCGTTGCGATGTCGTCAGATTTACTTTAGATAGATGGCAACGTTGCCGTTAGCAACAATGCTAGCAATGCTAACATTAGCTAGCTAAAATCTGGTGCTCTCCCCTCACAACGTTAGCTATTCTAAAGTCAATTTGACGACATCACAATGATGACAAAAGGTTTTCCTACTAATTATTTACCTTTAGAAAATGTAATTGTGTTTCCAAGTCACTGAAATGTACTCTAGAGTAGAAAGTTCAGTCGGACCTCATAATACTTTCAGCAATGTATTGACGTGAAATCCATGAATAGTACTGCTCTGGTCAAAAGTAATGCACTAGGTAGGGATTAGGGTGCCATTTTGGGACATATACTTTAACGTTGTCCCAGTCCTTCCCTAGTGTAATGACCCTCTTTAGTTTGTACTGCCGTGACAGGAGAGGAGCAGAGCTTCACGATGCTATTCACAGTAACTCATCTGTATTATTACCCATCTCCTTTGAAGTTTTACCTCGTAGAAGAAAAMCTTTGAGAGAGAGAGAGGCGTTCGA
This sequence comes from Salvelinus sp. IW2-2015, assembly GCF_002910315.2. Classification (NCBI taxonomy): domain Eukaryota; kingdom Metazoa; phylum Chordata; class Actinopteri; order Salmoniformes; family Salmonidae; genus Salvelinus; species Salvelinus sp. IW2-2015. The sequence continues at coordinate 61,139 of NW_019943743.1, read as the reverse complement.
GTGCTGCAAACCGTTTCTCTCTCTTGAAGTCTCGGCTCTGAATTATCACCATTGCCCTGTAGAGTAGCTGGTAGAAAATATAACTCTGAATAAATAAACACTTTTGTTCATGTTTTTTTTAATGAAACGCTACACTGGGGGTGTGCCGTCTGGAAGTGCTGAAGTGGCAGAGAGGGAGAGKTACTAGAGGATGCGTCCCTTTTTACCTATGGGCCCTAGTCAAAAGCAGCCTAGAGAGGCTAGAGAGTTGTCTCTTATTGATCAAAGCCCCGTTTGGTGACGAGGCGTGGAGAGGCTGCGGTTGTCGAGGCGATGGTTCTTCAGGGCTGCAGCTTTGACAGACGCAGCTGCTGGATGCAGCCTGGAGCCGAGGGAGGGGAGGGAGTGGGTGTGCATGATCTCAAAAACTCAAGTAGGGCTGGTACGGTAATTGTATAACCGTGACGATGAAGAACGTAAATAAATAATCAATAACCATCATAACTGCTGTAATATGAAAACATTATTGTATTTTTAAGTAACTATATCCAATAAACCCTATAGCAGTAGTGTAAATGAATGATTATTCTTAACGATAGCTTTTCTACCTTAATCTGTCAAACTGTCTCCATCTCCTTCCTCGAACGATCTCTCCCTTTGAAGCTGTAACATGGTCTGCATCTATAGCCTACTATGCAGGGCAGGCTACAGTGTCTTGCGAAAGTATTCACCCCCCTTGGCATTTTTCCTATTTTGTTGCCTTACAACCTGGAATTKAAATAMATTTTTGGGGGGGTTGTATCATTTGATTTACACAACATGCCTACTGAAGATGCAAAATATTTTTAATTGTGAAACAAACAAGAAATAAGACGAAAAAATTGAAAAGTTAAGTGTGCATAACTATTCACCTTCCCCCCCAAAGTCAATACTTTGTAGAGCCACCTTTTTCAGCAATTACAGCTGCAAGTCTCTTGGGGTATGTCTCTATAAGCTTGGCACATCTAGCCACTGGGATTTTTGCCCATTCTTCAAGGCAATACTGCTCCAGCTCCTTCAAGTTGGATGGGTTCAGCTTTAAGTCATACCACAGATTCTCAATTCAGGTTCTGGGCTTTGACGAGGCCATTCCAAGACATTTAAATGTTTCCCCTTAAACCGATCGAGTATTGCTTTAGCAGTATGCTTAGGGTCATTGTCCTGCTGGAAGGTGAACCTCCGTCCCAGTCTCAAATCTCTCGAAGACAGAAACAGGTTTCCCTCAAGAATTTCCCTGTATTTAGCGCCATCCATCATTCCTTCATTTTGGACCAGTTTCCCAGTACCTGTCGATGAAAAACACCCCCACGTTATGATACTGCAACCACCATGCTTCACTGTGGGGATGGTGTTCTCGGGGTGATGAGAGGCGTTGGGTTTGTGCCAGATATAGCGTTTTTCTTGATGGCCAAAAAGCTCAATTTTAGTCTCATCTGACCAGAGTACCTTCTTCCATATGTTTGGGGAGTCTCCCACAACACCAAACGTGTTTGCTTATTTTGTTCTTTAAGCAATGGCTTTTTTCTGGCCACTCTTCCGTAAAGCCCAGCTCTGTGGAGTGTACGGCTTAAAGTAGTCCTATGGACAGATACTCCAATCTCCGCTGTGGAGCTTTGCAGCTCCACCTTCAATCACCTTCAAGATTATCTTTGGTCTCTTTGTTGCCTCTCTGATTAATGACCTCCTAGCCTGGTCCGTGAGTTTTGGTGGGCAGCCCTCTCTTGGCAGGTTTGTTGTGGGGCCATATTCTTTCAATTTTTTTATAATAGATTTAAATGGTGCTCCGTGGGATGTTCAAAGTTTCAGATATTTTTTTATTTATCCAACCCTGATTTGTTCTTCTCCACAACTTTGTCCCTGAGCTGTTTGGAGAGCTCCTTGGTCTTCATGGTGTTGCTTGCTTGGTGGTGCCCCTTGCTTAGTGGTGTTGCAGACTCTGGGGCCTTTCAGAACAGGTGTATAAATACTGAGATCATGTGACAGATCATGTGACACTTGGATTGCACACAGGTGGACTTTATTTAACTAATTATGTGACTTCTGAAGGTAATTGGTTGCACCAGATCTTATTTATGGGCTTCATAGCAAAGGGGGGGAAATACATATGCACGCACCACTTTTCCTTTTTTTTTTCTCAAATTAAAAAAAATATATATTGCTTTTTCATTTAGCTTCACCAATTTGGACTATTTTGTGTATGTCCATTACATCAAATCCAAATTAAAATCAATTTAAATTACAGGTTGTAATGCAACAAAATAGGAAAAACGCCAAGGGGGATGAATACTTTTGCAAGGCACTGTATATGTTTTATCCTGTTGGTAAAGATGCCAAAAGTATGCTAAAAGCCACCATCTCCGGCTGAAATGAACTACCAAATGCCATTCTTGGTAAGTGTGGACATTTCTAAGTGAATGTGAATCTGAGAGAAGTTGAAATCCATGCTAGGCTAGCAAACGTCATAATATACACTCACCGGCCAGTTTATTAGGTACACCCATCAGAGAGCACACCAGTAACTCCACCCACAACACAGTACACTACCCACACCAGTACTTCACCAAGCCATAACCCACCACCCAAGTATCCACTCACACCAGTACTCGTAACCCCACACCAGTACTACCACGCCACACCATGACCTCCACCCCCCCAGTACACTACCCAGCACCAGTACTCACCCCTGTACCACCCACACAACTCCACGCATACTCCACCCACACCAGTACTCCACCCACACCAGTACTCCACCACACCAGTACTCACCCACACCAGCTAACTCACCCACACCCAGTACTCTAGCCACACCAGTACCCACCGCACACCAGTACCCACCCACACCAGTACTCACCACACCAGTACACAGTACTCGCACCCACACCATACTCCACCCACACCAGTACTCCACTCACACACCAGTACTCCACCCACACCAGTACTCCACCCAACACCAAGTACTCACCCAACTACTAGCCACACCAGTTACCCACCAGGACCTCCACCAGTACTCCACCCACACCAGTACTCCAGCACCACACCAAGTACTCCACCCACACCAGTATCTAGCCACACCCAGTACTTCTCCACCTCACACCAGTAAAACTCTACCACACCCAAATCCAACACACACCAGTATCCCACACCACACCAGTAAACTACCACCACACCAGTTACTCCACCCACACCAGTATCCACCCACACCAGTATCTGCCGCACCAGTACTCTAGCCACAACCAGTACTCCACCCACATCACAGTCACCCACCCAACACCACCTCACACCGTACTCCACCCACACCAGTACTCTCACACCACCATACTCTAGCCACCACCAGTACTTACCACACAGTACCCCAGTCCTACACCACGTACTCCACCCACACCAGTACTCAGCCACACCAGTACTCTAGCCACACCAAGTACTCTTAGCACATTCAGACCTAGCCCGTACTCTACCCACACCAGTACTTTAGGCCGGTACAGGCAAGAGATGGCCAGGATGATCGAGTTTTATGCCAAATCCTGACTCTCTATCAGCATGACGCAACAGAACCGTGATCGCGAAGCAGGCAATATTTTGTCCACTCCTAATTGTTCTCTGTTTGGTGATGGCGTGCCCACTGGAGACCTTCTCTTGTTATTAACTGGTAGGAACCCAGTGTTGGTGATGGCGTGCCCAGCTGAGACTCTTCTTCTTGTTATTTAACTGGTAGAACCCAGTGTTGGTGATGGCGTGCCCACTGGAGACTCTTCTTTCTGTTATTAACTGGTAGGAACTCAGTGTTGGTACGATGGCTGTGCCCATCTGGAGACTCTTCTTCTTGTTATTAACTGGTAAGGAACCCAGTTGTTGGTGATGCTTGGCCCACTGGAGACTCTTCTTCTTGTTTCAGCTGGTAGATGGAACCCAGTGTTGGTGATGGCGTGCCCCACTGGAT
>NW_019943743.1:49759-57159 GCF_002910315.2 Salvelinus sp. IW2-2015 | reverse complement strand
GCTAGTACCAGTCAGAACCCTCGCTTTGCCTTCAGAACAACCTGAATTCTTCGGGCATGGATTCTATAAGTGTCGGAAACATTCATTGCTCAATTGGTATCAAAGGACCTAATTGTGTGCCAGGAAAACCATTCCCCACACCAAGTACAACCACCCACACCAGTACACCACCGTCACACCAGTACTCCACCCACACCAGTACTCCACCACACAGTACTCTAAGCACCAGCACCACCCACACAGTACACCACCCACACCAGTAACACCAACCGCACACCAAGTACAGCCACCCACACCAGTAACCACCCACCGTACAGTCCACTCCACACCAGACCACCCACCAGTAATCCACGCCACACCAGTACATCCACCCACACAAGTACTCACCACATACAGCCACACCGTATAGCCCTACACACCCACACCAGGACACACCACCAGCCAGTACTCCACCCACACCAGGACACCACCACCACACCAGTACTCCACCACACACAGTACACCACCACACACCAGTACCTCCACCCACACCAGTAACTCCACCCACACACAGTACACCACCCACCACCAGTACACCACCACACCATACTCCACCCCACCAGTACTCCACCACACCAGTACACCAACCCACACCATAACCACCCACACCACTTACACCATCCCACACCAGCTACTCCACCACACAGGACCCACCCACACCAGATTCACTCCACCCAACTACCATACCCACACCAACCATACTCCACCCAGACACCACCACGACACAAGATACTCTACCCACCGCTACTCCAACCAGACACCACACCACACCAGTACACAAGCGCCACCACCCAGACCACCCACACGACGTCCCACCCACACCAGGTACTCCAACACGCACCACCAGTCAAGACTCCACCACACAGACACCCGACCCACACCAGACTCCACCCACACCATACACCACCCACAGCCAGGGACCTCACCACAACCAGACATCACATGACTCCACCCACACAGTACATCCAGACCCCAGCACCACGTATACCCACCCACACCAGGTACCACCGTCCACCCACACTACAGTACCACCCACACCAGTACTGCCCCACACCAAGTAGCTCCACCCCACACCAGGACCTCCACCCACACCCAGGAACACCCACACCAGTACTCCACCCACACCATGTACTCTACCCACACCAGTACTCCACGCAGTACCCCACCCACACCAGTACTCCACCCACACCAGTACTCTACCACACCAGTACAACCACCCACACAGTAACTCCAACCACACCAGTACTCTAGCCACACCAGTACACCACACCCACCCACAAAGTACTCCACCCACACCAGTACTCCACCCACACCAGTACTCCACCCACACCAGCACCACCACTACTCTATGCCCACACCAGTACTCTAGCCACACGCAGTACTTCCACCCACACCAGTAACTCCACCCAACACCAGTACGTCTAGCCACACCAGTATGCTAGCCACCACAGTAACTCGCACCCACACCAGTACTCCCACCCACACCAGTACTCCACCACAACCAGTACTCCACCCACACCACCAGACTCCACCACACCAGTACTCACCCACACCAGTACTGTCAGCCACACCAGTTACTTCCACATCCACCAGTACATCCACCCACACCAGTACTCCACCCACACCATAACTCCACCCAGCACCAGTACTCAGCCCACACCCAGTACTCCACCATCCACACCAGTAAAACTCTAGCCACACCAAGTACCTCTAGCCACACCAGTTAATCTCCACACCACACCATATCCACCCACACCATACTCCACCCACCAGTATCCACCACACCAGATCTGCCGCACCAGTACTCTAGCCACAACCAGTACTCCACCCACATCAACGAGCTACTCCACCCAACACCATCACTCCACCCACACCAGGTACTCCACCCACACCAGTACTCTACCACACCATACTCTAGCCACCACCAGTACTCTAACCCACACAGTACTCCACCCACACCAGTACTCCACCCACACCAGTACTCTAGCCACAGTACTCTAGCCACACCAGTACTCTAGCCACACCAGTTACTCTACCCACACCAGACTTTAGCCTGTACAGGCAAGAGGGTCCAGATGATTAGTTAGCCAAATCCTGACTCTCTATCACATGAGCGACAACAGAACCGTGATTCGGCGAAGCAAGGCAATATTTTTCCACTCCTCAATTGTTCTCTGTTTGTGATGGCGTGCCCACTGGAGATTCTTCTCTATTTATTAACTGGTAGGCGAACCCAGTGTTGGTGATGGCGTGCCCCACGCTGAGACTCTTCTTCTTGTATATTTAACTGGTAGAACCCAGTCGTTGGTGATGGCGTTCCCACTGGAGACTCTTCTTTCTTTATTAACTGGTAGGAACTCAGTGTTGGTATGGCGTGCCACTGGAGACTCTTCTTCTTGTTATTAACGGTAAGAACCCAGTTTTGGTGATCTTGTGCCCACTGGAGACTCTCTTCTTGTTATTAACTGGTAGGAACCCAGTTGTTGGTGATGGCGTCCCACTGGAGACTCTTCTTCTTGTTATTTAACTGGTAGGAACCCAGTGTTGGTATGGCGTGCCCACTGGAGACTCTTCTTCTTGTTTTCAGCTGGTAGGAGTGGAACCCGGTGTGTGGTCGTCTGCTGAAATTAGCCCCATCCGTGACCAAGGATCGACGAGGTGCGCGTTCCAAGATGCCGGCTCTACACACCACTGTTGTACTGTGCCGTTTTCTGTCATTTTCGCGCCCACCTGTTAGCCTTGTGCGTTTCTTGCCATTCTCCTTCGACCTCTCTCATCTGTGAGCTTTTCCCACCACAGTGCGGTGCCCGGTATAAACCCAAGACAATGTCTGTGTGTGAAAAGCAGCTCAGGAGGCAAACATTTCAGAGGAAACTGGATCTGCCACTACTGGCACACGGACATCATACCACCCTCAACGTCGGTTAGGTCAATCATTTGCCTTTCTAACGTTCAATGGAACATAACTAAGGCCTCGATGCCTGTCTGCCTGTTTTATATAGCAAGCCAAGGCCACCTAAAAACTGTAGTGCGCAACAGCTGCAACTGCATGGCAGACTTGTTTACCGCGTTGCTAAGCCAAACGGACAACAATCGTGCCTCCTGCTGCTGCTGGAAGCAACGCTGCAGACAGAGAGAGAAAATAGTTCTAACGTGACCGTGGACATTTGCTTGACAATTGACCTGCTCTAGGCTGTCTCCAAAATGGCAACCTCTTCTATTTCCTATTATGGCCCTGCTTTGAAAGTAGTGCACGATATAGGGCGAATAGAGGCCCTTTGGAACGCTATTACAGATCTGTTATGCTCTCCTTAAGCTGCTCACAGAGATCAGGTAGAGAGAGAGAAGCCTCCTCTCCTTCCTTCCTCCATATCCCTCGCTGTCAAGGCCTCTGCAGAACCCTTCCTGTCAAGCCCTGTTCATTACCCTTCCTGTCAAGCCCTGTTCAGCACCCTTCCGTAAAGCCCTGTTCAGCAACCCTCTGTCAACCCTGTTCAGCACCCTTCCTGTCAAGCCCTGTTCAGCCCACATCCTTCAAGCCCTGTCAAGCAACCTCCTTTCAAGCCCTGTTCAGCACCTTCCTTAAAGCCCTGTTCAGGCAACCCTCCTGTCAAGCCCTGTTCAGCACCTCTCCTGTTTTAAGCCCTGTTCAGGCACCCTTCCTGTAAAGCCCTGTTCAGCACCTTCCTGTCAAGCCCCTGTTCAGCACCCTTCCTTTAAGCCCTCGTTTCAGCACCCTTCCTGTTAAGCCCTGTTCAGCACCCTTCAACCCTTCTCTGTTAAGCCCTGTTCAGCCACCCTTCCTGTTCAAGCCCTGCTTCAGCCACCTTCCTGTTAAGCCCTGCTCAGCACCCTGTTCCTGTTAAGCCCTGTCAGCACCCTATCCTGTTCAAGCCCTGTTCAGCACCCTTCCTGTCAAGCCCCGATTCAGCACCCTTCCTGTAAGCCCTGTTCAGCACCCTTCCCGTCAAGCCCTGTTCAGCACCCTCCTGCAAGCCCGTTCAGCACCCTTCCTGTTAAGCCCCGTTCAGCACCCTTCCTGTTAAGCCCTGTCAGCACCCTCCTGTTAAGCCCTCTTCCAGACCCTTCCTGTCAAGCCCTGTTCAGCACCCTTCCTGTTAAGCCCTGTTCAGCACCCTTCCTGTCAAGCCCTGTCAGCACCCTCCTGTAAGCCTCTCTCCGCACCCCTGTCTAAAGTGATGCCCATTAATAATCCCTTCTAGACCTCAGACAGCATTGAAAACATCCTCTCTCTCTCTGCATTTCAGGATGAACTAGAAAAAACACAGAACCCCATCTCTCATATTTTATTACAATGGAAACTGATTTCCTCCATTTCATCAGGGCACTCAGTGTGTTGTGTGTGTGTGTGTGTGTGTGTGTGTGTGTTGTGTGGTGTGTTGTGTGTTGTGTGTGTGTGGTCTGTGTGTTTGTTGTGTGTGTGTGTGTGTGTTGTGTGTGTTTGTGTTCTGGCGTCTGCAATAATACGCGCTCCACCACCGTGTGATTGAAAAAGCTTCTTTCCACATTCCCTAAAAACACACAGTGGTGATCTCCACCCTGCTACCACGAAAATACTTTCACCTTGCCACCAAACAGCGAGCGGTGACTGCAAAGCATTTCCCGGGACTGTGGTCTCAAAACCTAATGTCTTTGGCTCGAGGATTGGACAGGTTTTTGACAGAGTTGTTTATTTGCCATGCGACGAGAGACGACTCCAAATGAACGTCCTCTACAGAACAGAGGCAAGGGCCAATTGTCCCAAAATACAAATTGGCCCTTGCCACTGTTCTGTAGAGAACATTCCTTTGGAGCGTCGTCTCTCGTCGCAGCAAATAAACAACTCTGTCAAAACCTGTCCAAATCCTTTTAAAAACCTCCATAAGCAAATTGGAGTGGGAGAGAAAATGATTAGTTATTGAGGCAAATTACGAGGGTGGAGGGATTTATCATAAAGTGGACCTGTCCAATGTGATGTTTGTTGTCAAAGGGTAGAGAAACTGGTAGATGTCTGAACTTCAGTCCAGACATGGCAGGCTCCTGGGCCAACAGAATGGGAGGTGATGATACAGGAGGGTGCATGTTGGCTGGCTGGCTGGCTGGCTGCCTGGCTGGCTGCTGCAGGCAGGCTGGTTGTGGCTGGCTGGCTGGCTGCGCTGGCAGGCTGGTTGGTTGGCTGGCGGTGTTTGGCTTGGCTGGCTGCGGGGCAGCTGTGTGGCTGGCTGAGCTGGATGGCTGCAGGCTGGTTGCTGGCTGGCAGCTGGTTGGTTGGCTGCTGGTGGCTGCGCTGCTGCGGCTGGCTGGCTGGCTGCTGGCTGGCGGGTTGGTTGGTTGGTTGGCTGGCTGGCGGTGTTTGCGTACCCGTGTGAGTGTTGTCGTGTTTGTACTCCTGGTGACTCTTAGCGAGATGAGAGAACATCTGACCTGTACCCAGATAGACCCCGCCCACTGGGAACAGGATATCAACCTGGTGCTCCCACTGTTGTACACCAACCCTTCCTCACTCACCCATTCTTTCTTTTCTCTATTGTGTATTGACTGTACGCTTGTTTATTCCAATTAACTCTGTGTTGTTGTTTGTGTTGCACTGCTGTGCTTTATCTTGGCCAGGTCACCAGTTTTAAATGAGAACTTACAACTTACTAGCCTTACCTGGGTTAAATACAGAGTGAAATAAAATAAAACTGTTCTAAGCCCTCCTCCTCTCTCTTCCTCCAGATCGTCTCAGAGTTTTCTGAACCAGCTGATGTCTAAGTTCGCGGGTTAAGAACCCCAGCACGAGACTTGGTTAGACGGGGTGCCAGGAAGGCCCCCTCTGGCCTACGATGCTGTTCGTACACTGTGCGGCCCGGCTCGGGCCGACCCCCTCAATACTCAAAGACCGTTAGGCCCCCATGAAGCAAGGGACCACCGCAGGCTGGAAGACTTCAACTACAACAATCAGAGGAATATCACCGCCGAGATCTACCGTGCGTTCTCAACACCAGCTCATTCGAATGGAGTCTCGTGAGTATCGTATATGTAACGCCAGAGAGAGAGAGAAAGATGATGAGAAATGGAGAGACAGAGAGGAGAGAGAGGAAGAGAGAGACGAGTCGAGGACGAGAGAGAGAGAGAGAAGAGAGAGAGGAGAGAGAGAGAGAGAGAGAGAGAGAGAGAGAGATAGAGAAGGAGAGCAGAGAGAAGAGAAGAGAGAGGAGGAGAGAGAGGAAAGAAGAGAGAGAGAAGAGGAGAGAGAGAAGAGAGAGAGAGAAGAAGAGATGAGAAGGAGAGAGAAGATGAGAGAGGAAGAGAGAGAGAGAGAGATCCCCCCCCACAACATCATAATTAACACGGCGCACAACAACCTCTGCCACAGCAGTCAAGGAGTGATTGAAAAAGTTTCTCTCCACATTCCCTAACACACAAGTAGTGATCTCCACCCTGCTCACCACAAAAAACTTTCACCTTGCCACCATAAATTATCTCTCTCTTCCCACTGGAGACTCTTCTTCTTGTTATTAACTGGTAGGAACCCAGTGTTGGTGATGGCGTGCCCACTGGAGACTCTTCTTCTTGTTTTCAGCTGGTAGGAGTGGAACCCGGTGTGGTCGTCTGCTGCAAATCGCCCATCCGTGACAAGGATCAACGAGGTGCGCGTTCCAAGATGCCGCTCTACACACCACTGTTGTACTGTGCCGTTATTCTGTCTGGTTGCGGCCCACCTGTTAGCTTGTGCGATTCTTGCCATTCTCCTTCGACCTCTCTCATCTGTGAGCTGTTTCCCACCACAGGACTGGCGGTGCCCGGTAAACCCAAGACAATGTCTGTGTGTGAAAAGCAGCTCAGGAGGGCAGACATTTCAGAGGAACTGGATCTGGCACTACTGGCACACGGACGATCATACCACCCTCAACGTCGGTTAGGTCAATCATTTGGCCTTTCTAACGTTCAATGGAACAGTAACTTAAGGCCTCGATGCCTGTCTGCCTGTTTTATATAGCAAGCCAAGGCCACCTAATAAACTGTATGTGCGCAACAGCTGCAACTGCATGGCAGACTTGTTTACCGCGGTTGCTAAGCAACGGACAACAAGGTGCTACTGCTGCTGCTGGAAGCAGCGCTGCAGACAGAGAGGAGAAAATAGTTCTAACGGTGACCGTGGACATTTGCTTGACAATTGACCTGCTTCTAGGGCTGTCTCCCAAATGGCAACCTKTTRTATMTCCTATTATGGGCCCTGCTTTGAAAGTAGTGCACGATATAGGGGAATAGAGGGCCCTTTGGAACGCTAACTGGTATTAGTTAGCCGATCTGTTATGTTTTTCGTTAGTCGTAGCAGAATAGGTAGGAGAGAGAGTGGCGTGTTCTTGCCTTTCATA
>NW_019943743.1:28348-49734 GCF_002910315.2 Salvelinus sp. IW2-2015 | reverse complement strand
CAAAATCTTCCAAACAGATACTAATGTTTGACTAAACAACTAATAATTTCAAACCTTTTCTTCACATATTGTGCCTACAAACTCCACGATAGTACTCTAGTCTAGCTACTTATTAAGTCTCCAAACCCATAAAAAAAGATGAATGTGCGCGATGACACCTGCTTATTGAGCTTAGACATCTTCCACAATTCATCAGATCATCCCGACCTCCTACACACCACTGTTACCTGGCCTATCTTCATTTATCGATATGGCCCACGCTTTGGTTTGCCCCCCCTTTGCTCTCTGCCATTCTCCTTCGACCTCTTCTCTATCTAGTGACGTTTCTCCACCAGCTCGCCTCGTAATTCCAACCAGCCTCCACTCTTCTGAAGCTTTCCAAATAGATGTTCTAATATCACATCCTAGGACACTGACTAGGGACTTTGTCTCTGTTCAGTTATACGCAAGCCCACAAGAGAATTAGCTCATGTCAAGGCGATACTCAAGACATTTCAGAAACTGATTGCACTTGCCGCACATGACGGATAGCCCAATAACCACCCTCCAAAGTCCTGAATTAGGCTCCAATATTGCTCTTAGTCTAACGTTTCGATGACCGACTCCCAGAATCTAATCACACTTTTGGAATGTCGTATTGCAGGTCCGTTCTCCAATCCCCCAGTCATTTCCTATCTCTAATATACAGCCTATATAGGCCCACCTTCAATTAAACTGGGGGTATAGTGCAGCAACAGCTGGATCAACTGCATGGCAGACTTGTTACGGCCGTTGCAAAGAACGGACAACATCGTTGCTACTGGCTGCTCTGGAAGCAACGCTGCAGACAGAGAGAGAAAATATTCTAACGGGACCGTGGACATTTGCTTGACAATTGACCTGCTTCTAGGTCTTCCCAAATGGCAACCTTCTATTTCCTATTAATGGCCCTGCCTTGAAAGTAGTGCAACGATATAGGGGAATAGAGGCCCTTTAACGCTATTACAGATCGTTATGCTCTCCTTAGCTCGTCACAGAGATCAGTGTAGAGAGACAGCTCCTCTCCTTTCCTTCCTCCATATATCCCTCGCTGTCAAGCCTTCTGCCAAAACCCTTACCGTCAACCCTGTCATTACCTTCCTGTCAAGCCCTGTTCAGCACCCTTAAGCCCTTCCTGTTCAAGCCCCCTGTCGCACCCTTCCTGTCAAGCCCTGTTCAGCACCCATCCTGTCAAGCCCTGTTTCAGCAACCTTCTTTCAAGCCTGTCAGCACCCTTCCTTAAAGCCCTGTCACACCTTCAATCCCGTCAGCACCCTCCTGTTAAGCCCTGTTACAACCCTCCTGTAAGCCCTTTCAGCCACCCTTCCTGTCAACCCTGTTCAGACCTTCCTGTTAACCCTGTTCACACCCTTCTGTACCCTGGTCAGCACCCTTCCTGTCTAACCCTGTTCACCCCTCCTGAGCCCCTTTCAGCACCCTTCCTGTCAACCGTTCCACCCTTCCTGTTAACCTCTGTCAGCACCCTTCCGTTAAGCCCTTCACACCTCCTGTCAAGCCCTGCTGTCAGCACCTCCTTCAGCCCCACTGTCAGCACCCTTCCTGTTAACCGCTGTTCACACCCTTCCCGGTCAACCCTGTCACACACCTACTGTCAAGCCCTGTCAGCCACAAACCATACCTGTTTAGACCCCCGGTCATCACCTTCTGTAATACTCCTGTTCCCAGCACCCTGCTGTTAAGCTCCTACTTCCACCCTTCCTGTTCAACCTGTCACACCCTCCTGTAAGCCCTGTTCACACCTTCTGTCAAGCCCTGTCCAACCCTTCCTTTCAAGCCCTCTCCAGCACCCCTGTCTAAAGTGATGCCCAATTAATAATTCCCTTCTAGACTCACACAGCATGAAAACATCCTCTCTCTCTCTGCATTTCAGGATGAACTAGGAAAAACACACAGACCCCCATCTCTCATATTTTATTACAATGGAAACATTTCCTCCATTTCATCAGGCACTCGATGGGTGTTTGTGTGTGTTGTTGTGTGTGTTGTGTGTGTGTGTGTGTGTGTTGTTGTGTGTGTGTGTCTTTGGTGTGTGTGTGTTGGTCGTGTTTGTTTCACGTGTGTTCTCGTCCTTCTGCTAATAATACGCGCTCCACCACCTGTGTGATTGAAAAAGCTTCTTCCCACATTCCCTAAACACACAAGTGGTATCCCACCCTGCTACCACGAAAATACTTTCACCTTGCCACCAAACAGCGAGCGTGACTGGCAAAGCATTCCGACTGTGGTCCTCAAAACCTAATGTCTTTGGGTCAATTGGACAGTTTTTACAGAGTTGCTTATTTGCCATGCGACGAGAGACACGCTCCAAATGAACTTCCTCTACAGTAACAGAGGCAAGGCCAATTGTCCCAAAAATACTTAATTGGCCTTGCCACGTTCGTAGAGAACATTCCTTTGGAGCGTCGTCTCTCTCTCGCATGCAAAATAACAACTCTGTCAAACCTTGTCCAAATCCTTTTAAAAACCCTTCCATATCAGATGGATGAGAGAAAATGAATTATTTATGAGGCCAAATTACAGAGAGAGGGATTTATCATATAAAGTGGACCTGTCCAATGTGATTTTTTTCGTTTGGTCAAACTTAAAACCTGTAGATGTCTGAACTTCAGTCCAGACAGTCAGCTCCTGGCCCAACGAATGGGGTGGATGATACAGGAGGGTGCATGTTGGCTCGGCTGGGCGCCGGCTGGCTGCCAGTCTGGGTTGCTTGGCTGGCCTGGCGGCTGGCAGCTGGTTGTTTCTGGCTGTTTTGCTGGCTGGCTGGCTGGGCTCAGGCTTGGTTGGTTGGGCGTCTGGCATGGCTGGCAGGCTGTTGGTGGCTGCGGCTGTGTGGATTGGCTGGCTGGCTGGTCTGCTGGCTGCGGCTGGCTGGCTGGCTGGCTGGTGGCTGGTTGGTTGGTTGGCTGGGCTGTGTGTGTTCTGTTTGCGTACCGTCATGTGAGTGTTTGTCGTGTTTGTACTCCTGGTTGATCTTCTTAGCGAATGAGAGGAAAATCTGACCGTACCCAGATAGCACCCCGCCCACTGAGGAGACAGGAATGTCAACCTTGCTCCCAGCTGTGTATACACCAACCCTTCCTCACTCACCCATTCTTTCTTTCTCTATTGTTATTGACTGTACGCTTGTTATTTCCTATGTGTAACTCTGTGTGTGTTGTGTTTGTGTCACTGCTGCTCTTTATCTTGGCCAGTCACAGTTGTAAATGAGAACTTACACTTAACTAGCCTACCTCGGTGTTAAATACAGAGTGAAAATAAAATAAAACTGTTCTAACCCTCCTCCTCTCCTCTTTCCTCCAGAAGCACGTCTTCTCAAGGAGTTTCTAACCGGCGATCTATTGTCTAAGTTGATAGGGGTTCAAGAACCACAGCAGAGACTGGGGGGCTTCCAGACCCTCTGCCTTAATAACCCAGCTGTGGGCCTCTGCAGTCTCCCTCAACCGAAGACACGTTCCCCCTGAAGCCAAGGGGCCGGCAGGCTGGGAAGACTCAACTACAAACAACCGCGGACGATATCACCCGCCGAAGAATCTACCGGTGGCTTTCTCAACACCAGCTCATTTCAAGGAGTTCGGTGAAGTTATCGTTATTTAACCACAGATAGAGAAAGAGAGAAGAGTGAGAAGAGGAGAGAGATAGAAAGACGAGAGAGGAAGGAAGGAAGAAAGGGAGAGAGAGAAGAGAGAGAGAAGAGAGAGAGAGAGAGAGAGAAGAGAGGAGAGAGAGAGAGAGAAAGAGAGAGAGAGAGAGGAGAGAGAGAAGAGACAGAGAGAGAGAGAGAGAGTGAAGAGCAGAGAGGAGAGAGAGAGAGAAGAGAGAGAGAGAGAAAAGGGAAGAGAGAGAAGAAGGAGGAGAAAGAGAGTCCCCCCCCCCAACATTCATAATTAACACGGGCACAAAACCTAGCCACACAGCAGTCAAGGAGTGATTGAAAAAGTTTCTTCCACATTCCCTAACAACACAAGTAGTGATCTCCACCCTGCTACCACAAAAAATACTTTCACCCTTGCCACCATAGATTGGGTGAATGCAAGATTTCCGGACTGTGTCTCAAAACCTAATTCTACATGACCCACCACTCTACCCTGACTTGAACAGTCTTTACCATGCCACTTCCTACAAGGAACCACTCCCCACCTTTCTCCAGGGCCCTGAAGACATCCCCCTCAAACACAGCCCCAACACCTCCCACAGGAGCAAACACGACATACGGACACCCTGACCGCAGCTTGACCGGAGACCACCCTCCCGAAGGCCCCCAAGAAGCCACTGTATTCCACTGGTCAATCCAAAAATGGGAAAACAGGGAGTGAGAGGAGAGAGGTGAGTGTGTAGAGAGAGAAAACAGAAAGAAGAAAAACAGAAAGAGAGATGAATTCTACCAGACAAGCTATACCGTATCCCTCTGACCACCATGAGTAGACACATGAGAGACAGAAAGAGAGACAGAAAGAGAGAAGAGAGAAAGAGATGAGAGAGAGAGCAGAGAGGCAGAGAGCAGAGAGCAGAAGGCAGAGAGCAGAGAGCAAGAGGCAGAGAGCAGAGAGACAGAGAACAGAGAGACAGAGACAGCGAGAGAAGAACCGAGAGACAGAAGAGAGCAGCAGATAAGCGAAGAGAGAGAGAGAGAGAGAGAGAGAGACCAGAGAGACAAGAGAGACAGTAGAGAGACAGACAGTGAAATAGATAGACCCTGGGTTGCAGACTCCTATCTTTCCCTTGACCTCGCACCTAAACTCCAATATGACGACTGATTAGATAATCGAGAATATGAGAATACTATAAAAAACATCCCTATAAAGGACAACGTGCTTTCCAGCTTTCCTCTTGCCTCTGAGGTTAAACTAACAATCGGCCAGTATGAAGGCCACTGCACCGAGAAACTTCACGCCCAAGAAAGCCTACACACCCAGCGCCAACAGCACACACCAGCCACCATATCCAACCACCTAAGACCCCCCCAAGCAAACCCTGGCCACACTCTATATGCCCCCCCCCCCCCCCCCCCCCCCCCCCCCCCCCCCCCCCCCCCCCCCCCCCCCCCCCCCCCCCATATCAGACCCCTCATTTACATGTCTAGAATTGAATTAAGAACATAATATATCATTCATTTTTTCTATTAATTTACCCCCAATAGAATCCCCATACATTATTGAAGACAGCTTCTCCACCAAGCTGTCTTCAATAATTCACCATGACAGCGCAATACACAAGGGGTGGAACAGTGGCAAAGGTACCCACAGGACAAACAGAATAATATTAGGCTGAGGAGAGATTAAATAGCATTAATACAACAACAAAAAATTCTAAACTCACCTTTAGTTTACAAAGTTAAACAGATGTATTTTTTCTTCATAATAAGCAGGAGTGATAAGGGGGAGATCAACAATTTCCAGGCCCAGGGACATGTACTAGTCTGTGGAGACCGAAATGCCAGAACTGGACAAGATCTTGACACTTTCAGCACAAAGGGGGACGAACACCTACCTGGAGGTGACACCATTCCCTCCAAAATACTGTATGTCCCCCTGAACACAATTATGACAAAACAACCCCCCCAGAAATAGATCACAACTCCCTGCAGCTCTGTCGCACACTGGGTCTGTAATAAGTCAATGGTAGGCTACGAGGGGACTTCTATGGTAGGTACACCTACAGCTCATCCCCTGGCAGTGATACTGCTGACTACTTTATCACGGACCTCAACCCAGAGTCTCTCAGAGCGTTCACAGTCAGTCCACTGACTCCCCTATCAGATCACAGCAAAATCACASTCTACTTGAACAGAGCAGTACTCAATCACGAGACGTCAACGCCAAAGGAACTGCAGGGCATTAATTAAGACTATAGATGGAAGGACAGTAGTGCAGAAACCGACCAAAAAACAATTATGCAACAACAACTTCAAATTCTGGACAAAACATTTCACTGTAATAGTGAAAGTAGAAACTTGGCAGTAAAAAGCCTGAATAGTATATTTGACCTTTCAGCCTCCCTATCAAATATAAAAAAGAAAGCAAACAACTTAAGAAAATGGTCAACAAGGACACATGGTTTGATGAAGATTGCAAAAACCTAAGAAATAAATTAACAAACCTGTCCAGCCAAAAACATGGAGACCCAGAAAATCTACGAGTCTACYGCTTCACTATGGTGAAACACTACAACAATACAGAAATACACTACGGAAAAAGAAGGAACAGCACGTCAGAAAATCTGCTCAAAGTCATTGAAGAATCCATAGAATCTAACCACTTCTGGGAAAATTGGAAAACACTAAACAAACAACAACACGAAGAGTTATCTATCCAAAACGGTGATGTATGGATAAACCACTTCTTCATAGAACAAACAGCAAAAATATATACCTGATCAATTACAAATCTTAGAATCAGCTATTAAAGACTACCAAAACCCACTGAATTCTCCTATTACATTGAATGAACTACAGGACAAAATACGAACCCTCCAACCCCAAAAGGCCTGTGGTGTTAATGGTATCCTCAATGAAAAAAAGCTTTTGACTCAATTGGGCATGAGGGTCTGCTATACAAATTGATGTATAGCGATGTTGGAGGGAAAAAGATATGACATTATAGAATCCATGTAAACAAACAACATTTTCTACAGGGCTGTGGGGTGAGACAGGTATGCASRGCTTGAGCCCCACCCTGTTCAACATGTACGGTATATCAATGAATTGGCGAGGGCACGAAAACAGTCTGCAGCACCCAGCCTCACCTTACTAGAGTCAAATATCTACTGTTTGTTGATGATCTCGTGCTTCTGTCCCCAACCAAGGAGGGCCTACAGCAGCACCTAGATCTTCTGCACAGATTCTATCAGACCTGGGCCCTGACAGTAAATCTCAGTAAGACCAAAATAATGGTGTTCCAGAAAAGGTCCAGTTGCCAGGAACACAAATACAAATTCCATCTAGACACCGTTGCCCTGGAGCACACAAGAATTATACATACCTCGGCCTAAACATCAGCACCCCAGGTAACTTCCACAAAGCTGTGAACAATCTAATAAACAAAGCAAGAAGGGCCTTCTGCGCCATCAAAAGGAACATAAAATTCAACATCCCAATTGGGATCTGGCAAAGAACACTTGAATCAGTTATAAAACCCATTACCCTTTATGGTTGTGAGGACTGGGGTCCGCTCACAAACCAAGAATTCACAAAATGCGACAAGCACCAAATTGAGTCTTTGCATACAGAATTCTGCAAAAACTTCCGCTGTGTACTATGTAAAACACCAAATAATTCATGCAGAGTAGAATTAGGACGATACCCGCTAATGATCAAAATCCAGAAAATGAGCGGTTAAATTCTACAACCACCTAAAAGGAAGTGATTCCCAAACCTTCCATAACAAAGTCATCACCTACAGAGAAATGAACCTGGAGAAGAGTCCCCTAAGCAAGCTGGTCCTGGGGCTCTGTTCACAAACAGACCCCACAGAGCCCCAGGACAGCAACACAATTAGACCCAACCAAATCATGTGAAAACAAAAAGATAATTACTTAACACATTGGAAAGAATTAACAAAAAAACTGAGAAAAGTAGAATGTTATTTGGCCCTAAACAGAGAGTACACAGTGGCAGAATACCTGACCACTGTGACTGACCCAAACTTAAGGAAAGCTTTGACTATGTACCGACTCAGTGAGCATAGCCTTGCTATTGAGAAAGGCCGCCGTAGGCAGACCTGTCTCTGAAGAGAAAACAGGCTATGTGCTCACTGCCCACAAAATGAGGTGGAAACTGAGCTGCACTTCCTAACCTCCTGCCCAATGTATGACCATACTAGAGACACATATTTCACTCAGATTACACACACCCACAAAGAATTTGAAAATTAATCTCATTTTGATAAACTCTCATGTCTATTAGGTGAAATACCACAGTGTGCAATCACAGCAGCATGATGTGTGACCTTTTGTCACAAGAAAAGGGAAACCAGTGAAGAACAAACACCATTGTAAATACAACCCATATTTATGTTAATTTATTTTCCATGTTGTACTTTAACTATTTGCACATCATGACAACACTGTATATAGCCCTAATATGACATTTGAAATGTCTCTATTCCTTTGAAAGTATGTGAACTTACTGCTCAGTTTTGATTGTTTATTTCACTTTTGTTTATTATCTATTTCACTTGCTTTGGCAATGTAAACATATGTTTCCCATGCCAATAACGCCCATTGAATTGAGAAAGAGAGACAGCCAGATAGACGGCCATCGAGAGAGAGACATACACAGAGAAAGAGAGAGAGATAGATAGAGAGGCACAGAGAGAGAGAGATCGAGAAAGAAAGCGATGGAGATAGAGAGAGAAACAAAGAGAGAGAGAGAGGGAGACACAGAGAGAAAGACGGACAGCAAGAGAGAGACACAGAGACAGAAAGACAAACAGAGAGATTCAGACTGAGAAAGAGAGAGACACAGAGAGCGAGAGAGAGCGAGAGACAGACAGAGATGCGAGAGAGACCCAGATAACAACAAACGTTGCCACAACTTTAGAGAACGTTCCCTTACGTGTCTCATAAGGTCATTACTTACCGTTTTCATAGGAGAGTTCTAGTGATGTGCAAGGACTGTTTCCAAGAGATCATCCCCTTAATGTAAACAGAACGTCTTTAGGGAAGAATATTCTCCTAAACCTCAGAAAACTGAAAACATGAACGTTCTTGCAACGTTCCCAAGAAACATGTCTAGAACATTAATAGCTTATGTTCTGAGAACATTGCAACCACGTTCTGGGTATGTTTGGTGTGTGACGTTGATGGAATATTCTCCTAAACGTCAGAAAACTGAAAGAGAGAGAGAGGTGTTAAACTGTATACCACTTCCATTTTTTTTATCTTCGTTATTTTTCTTCCTACAGGGCCATGTTGTGTTTGATGCCCAGGGTTCTAGAATGGCCTGGACTCTTATTGAGCAGCTGCAAGGTACAGTACTCTCTCTCCTCCTCATGTATACAATAAATAACTACAAATGTCCTCACGGCTGGTGACATCGTGTCATTTTGAACATTAAACATCGGTATGGCATCAATCTTGGATCCGGGTAGTAGCATTTGTGGTGTACTAGCGTGGATGGCCAGTGCCCAAAATCCTTCAGTTCCATCCCTGAGTCCATAATCATGAGTATAAACCATATATAGTGCTCTAGAAAGTATTCACCTTGACTTATTCCACATTTTGTTGTGTTGTTGGATTAAATCAATGTTTATTTTCTTCACACAATACCTCGTAATGACAAATTGAAAACTTGCTATTATAAATGTTAGCAAATTTATTGAATATGAAATACAGAAATATATAATTTACATACAGGATCAGTCAAAAGTTTGGACACACCTACTCATTCAAGGGTTTTTCTTTATTTTTACTATTCTACATTGTAGAATAATAGTGAAGACAAGAAAACTACGAAATAACACATATGGAATCATGTAGTGACCAAAAAAGTGTTAAACAAATGTAAATATATTTTATATTTGAGATTCTTCAAAGTAGCTACCCTTTGCCTTGATGACAGCTTTGCACACTCTTGGCATTCTCTCAACCAGCTTCACCTGGAATGCTTTTCCAACAGTCTTGAAGGAGTTCCCACATATGCTGAGCACTTGTTGGCTGCTTTTCCTTCACTCTGCGGTTCAACTCATCCCAAACCATCTCAATTGGGTTGAGGTCGTGTGATTGTAGAGGCCACGTCATCTGATGCAGCACTCCATCACTCTCCTTCTTGGTCAAATAGCCCTTACACAGCCTGTAGGTGTGTTGGGTCATTGTCCTGTTGAAAAACAAATGATAGTCCAACTAAGCGCAAACCAGATGGGATGGTGTATCCCTGCAGGATGCTGTGGTAGCCATGCTAGTTAAGTGTGCCTTGAATTATAAATAAATCACAGACAATGTCACCAGCTAAGCACTATCACACCTCCTCCTCCATGCTCCACTATAGGGATGGTGCCTGGTTTCCTCCAGACGTGACACTTGGCATTCAGGCCAAATAGTTTAATCTTGGTTTCATCAGACCAGAGAATCTTTCTCATGGTCTGAGAGTCCTTTAGATGCCTTTTGGCAAACTCCAAGCCGGCTGTCATGTGCCTTTTACTGAGGAGTGGCTTCTGTCTGGCCACTCTATCATAAAGTCCTGATTTGTGGCGTCCTGCATAGATGGTTTACCTTCTGGAAGGTTCTCCCATCTCCACAAAGGAACTCTGGAGGTCTGTCACAGCGACCATCGGGTTCTTGGTCACCTCCCTGACCAAGGCCCTTCTTCCCCCCCGATTGCTCAGTTTGTCCGGGCAGCCAGCTCTAGGAAGAGTCTTGATGGTTCCAAACTTCTTCCATTTAAGAATGATGGATGCCACTGTGTTTTGGGGGACCGTCAATGCTGCAGAAATGTTTTGGTACCCTTCCCCAGATCTGTGCCTCGACACAATCCTGTCTCTGAGCTCTACGGACAATTCCTTCAACGTCATTGCTTGGTTTTTGCTCTGACATGCACTGTTAACTGTGGGACCTTATATAGACAGGTGTGTACCTTTCCAAATCATGTCCAATCAATTGAATTTACCACTGGTGGACTCCAAACAAGTTGTAGAAACATCTCAAGGATGATCAATGGAAACAGGATGCACCTGAGCTCAATTTCGAGTCTCATAGCAAAGGGTCTGAATACGGATGTAAATAAGGTATTTCTGTTTTTTATTTGCAATACATTTGCAAAAATGTCTAAAAACCTGTTTGCACTTCGTCATTATGGTGTATTGTGTTTAGATTGATGAGGGAAAACATGTATTTAATCAAATTTGGAATCAAGTTGTAACGTAACAACATTTGGAAAAAGGGAAGGGGTCTGAATCCTAATGCACTGTGCAGTAAACTTTAATCCTGTTTACACAATGTAAACAGTACGTTCTGCCATTGGTATCTTATAACCTATAACTTTAACCATTTGACAAGTGTAGATTTATCGAATTCTGGTTTTTATTCTCTACCAATCACAATCCATTTACACATTGCTGACAAGTATTTCATAAAAATACAATATGTTCCATATACTGAATTTACTAACAATATGAGGTTTCTTATCTCCACTGAAACTCCTCATGTTTTGAGGGGGTTTGGCTTCTGTGTGTGTGTGTTGACGGGTTAGGTTTATGTGTGTGTGTGTGTGTGGTTGTTGTGTGTGTTGTGGGTGTGTGTTGTGTGTGTGTGTGTGTGTGTGGTGTGTGTGTGTGTGTGTGTGTGGTGTGTTGTGTGTGTGTTGTTGTTGTGTGTGTTGAGGGATAGGTTTATGCCCAGGACACATCTGTTCAGAAGGTCTTCATGAACATTTGAAGGCGCTCAATATTGTCCCCTGGCGCAGCTGCATGTAGCTTACTGCATATACAATACTATAGCAGAAAAAAATTTAATGAACATGTGCATAAAAAGTTACATAGCTCCTTAAATATTTTCAGTCAATGTGGAGGGTCCCAAGTGAGCTATTCGGAAAGGCATCAGTTCTTTTGCAATTACAATAAACCCGAAGAAGCCCAGTGCTTTAGTTTAGCAATTAAACGCTGCTACAGTCATGTTTTAAAAAATCTCCATAGAGAGAGAGAACAGAGAGACAGAGAGACAGAGAGACAAGAGAGAGGGAGAAGACAGAGAGGAGAGAGAGAGAGAGAGAGAGAGAGAGAGAGAGAGAGAGAGAGAGAGAGAGAGAGAGAAGAGAAGTCCGGAGGAAACGGACGAGAGAGGAGAGAGTAGGACGGAGGAGAGAAGCAGAGAGAGACGAGAGAGAGAGAGCAGAGAGGAGACAGAGACAGAGGACAGAGACAGAGACAGAGACAGAGACAGAGACAGAGCACAGAGACAGAGACAGAGACAGAGACAAGACGAGACAAGACAGAGGGAACGACAGACAGGAGACAGAGACAGAGACAGGACAGACACAGACAGACAGACAGACAGACAGAACAGACAGACAGACAGACAGACAGACAGACAGACAGACAGACAGACAGACAGACAGACAGACAGCAGACAGACAGACAGACATGAGAGACCCAGACCCAGATAGCAACAAACATTTCCACAACTTCAGGAGGGGAAGAGAGACAGATATACAGAGACCGAGTATAGAGAGACAGAGAGAGAGAGAGAAACAAACCAAAACAAAGGTTTTTCATGTTTTGTCCGATTTCAAAAAAGCTTTTGACTCAATTGGGCATAAGGGTCTGCTATACAAATTGATGGATAGCGATGTTGGGGTATAAAGATACGACATTATAGAATCCATGTAAACAAACAACAAGTGTGGGGTTAAAATTGACAAAAAACACACACATTTCTTTCCACAGTGCCGTGGGGTGAGACAGGGATGCAGCTTAAGCCCCTCCCTCTTCAACATATATATCAACGAATTGGCGAGCGCACTGGTGAACAGTTCGCACTGGCGAATTGTCGAACAGTCTGCAGCACCCGGCCTCACACTACTAGAATCTGAAGTCAAATGTCTGATTCATCATGGGGAGCAATTTCCAAATACCTGAAGGTACCACGTTCATCTGTACAAGGAAGGAGATGCATTCTGTCTCCTAGAGATGAACGTACTTTGGTGCGAAAAGTGCAAATCAATCCCAGAACAACAGCAAAGGACCTTGTGAAGATGCTGGAGGAAACAGTTACAAAAGTATCTATATCAACAGTAAAACGAGTCCTATATCGACATAACCTGAAAGCCCGCTCAGCAAGGAAGAAGCCACTGCTCCAAATCCGAACTAAAAAAGCCAGACTACGGTTTGCAACTGCACATGGTGACAAAGATCGTACTTTTTGGAGAAATGTCCTCTGGTCTGATGAAACAAAAATAGAACTGTTTCGCCATAATGACCATCGTTATGTTTGGAGGAAAAAGGGGGAGGCCTGCAAGCCGAAGAACACCATCCCAACTGTGAAGCACGGGGGTGGCAGCATCATGTTGTGGGGTGCTTTGCTGCAGGAGGGACTGGTGTACTTCACATAATAGATGGCATCATGAGGGAGGAAAATTATGTGAATATATTGAAGCAACATCTCAAGACATCAGTCAGGAAGTTACAGCTTGGTCGCAAATGTGTCTTCCAAATGGACAATGACCCCAAGCACACTTCCAAAGTTGTGGCAAAGTGGCTTTAAGGATCACAAAGCGCGGACCTCAATCCCATAGAAAATTTGTGGGCAGAACTGAAAAAGCATGTGCGAGCAAGGAGGCCTACAAACCTGACTTCGTTACACCAGCTCTGGAGGAATGGGCCAACATTCACCCAACTTATTGTTGGAAGCTTGTGGAAGTGTGTAAACTTCTGACCCACTGGGATTGTGATGAAAAAAATAAAAGCTGAAATAAATAATTCTCTCTACTATTATTCTGACATTTCACATTCCTAAAAGAAAGTGGTGATCCTAACTGACTTAATACAGGGAATTTTTACTGGGATTAAATGTCAGGAATTGTGAAAAACTGAGTTTAAATGTATTTGGCTAAGGTGTATGTACACTTCTGACTTCAACTGTAAGTGCCTTATATTATATATTATAAATGCCATGCTATTGTTTGAGGAGAGCGCCTAACAACAAAATACTTTTTTTCAACGCGATAGGTTTGATAAATTCACCTCTGAAGGTGAAATGTGTACTTACATTCTGAAATCTTGCTCTGATTTATCATCCAAAGGGTCCCAGAGATAACATGAAGTGTCGTTTTGTTAGATAAAATCCTTTTTCATATCATCACAAGGTCCATATAGCATGCACGATCGATTTAGAATTTCCACTCGTTCAATTTGCAAGAAAGGAATCTGTGAAAATCTTACCCTAAACGTTGTTTGAACGAGTCAAATCACGTTCGTATCTATTCCTCAGAGATCCTAGAAGGTAACAAGACTTCACGATTTCATTAGGGGTGTAGTATATCCTATAGGACACCATATTTGGTCAGAGAGCGATGCCTTCATGGCACACCGATGACGTCGGCGGCCATCACTTGAACGACTGTGTCTTTGTCAAATAAGAACCAATCGGGGTCAAACAAAGCTAGCTAAATAGCCAATGAGCTGAGCGTTACGGGAATATCCGGAAACCATGTATATGTGTTAAAATGTAATTTCTAACCTTGTACGACAGCATGCCTTTTTATTCAGAGTTATGAAGTTATGAAACTGTTTGATTTGCAAATGTTGAACTTATAATATGGCTACTAATACTTGGAAAGCTTAATCAAAGTCCAAGTATACAGGTTTGACGATATTCTTGAAGAAAAATTGAATCAAATTCCATTTTTGATACATTCCAAAAATGGAATTCACGATTTGCCCAAATGTACCTGTGGACTTCACACTAAAACTCTTGTAGGTCAGGCATTCTTCAAGATATCCATCTGAAACTTTGCACTGCTGCCAGCACTATCAGAATTACAAGCGAGAGTTTCTATCATCTTGCATTTCAAAGATGGTGGTAGAAAAAGACTGCTTTGTTTTATTTTGGTATTATCTTTTACCAGATTTATTCTCCTACATTCCTTTCACATTTCCACCATCGTCAAAGTGTTTCCTTTCAAATGGTACCAAGAATATGCATATCCTTGCTTCAGGTCCTGAGCTACAGGCAGTTAGATGTCGTTTAGGCGAAAATTGAAAAAAAGGGGGCTATCCCTAAGAAGTTTTAATTTTAACAGACAGTACACAGTGGCAGAATACCTGACTACTATGGCTGACAAACTTAAGGAAAGCTTTGACTATGTTCAGACTCAGTGAGCATAGCCTTGCTATTGAGAATGGCCGCCGTAGGCAGACCTGGCTCTCAAGAGAAGACAGGCTATGTGCACACTGCCCATAAAATGAGGTGGAAACTGAGCTGCACTTCCTAACCTCCTGCCAAATGTATGACCATATTAGAGACACATATTTCCCTCAGATTACACAGACCCATTAAGAATTTGAAAAGAAGTCCAATTTTGATAAACTCCCATATCTATTGGGTGAAATACCAGTGTGCCATCACAGAAGAAAGATTTGTGACCTGTTCCCACAAGAAAAGGGCCACCAGTGAAGAACAAACACCATTATGTTCAAACAACCCATATTTATGTTTATTTATTTTCCCTCTTGTACTTTAACTATTTGCACATCGTTACATCACTTTTGGAACTTTTGTGAGTTTGTTTGTATTATTTATTTCACTTTTGTTAATTATCTATTTCACTTGCTTTTTCCCATGCCAATAAAGCCCGTTGAATAGACAAACAGAGACAGACAGACAGACACACACAGACAGACAGACAGACAGACACAGACAGACAGACAGATACAGACAGATACAGACACACAGAGACAGACAGACAGACAGACAGACAGACAGACAGACAGACAGACAGACAGACAGACAGACAGACAGACAGACAGACAGACAGACTTCTCCAAATTGTGTCAAGGGTGTATTTGTCTCCTTTAAATCCTTCTCCTCTTTACGTTAATATGGGCTTGTCTTATTCCTTTCATTTAAATTGTTTATGTTGACGTCCATGCCTACGCATTGAGCAGTACTGTAGCCATGGTGATAAGAGAGGGAGAGGTAAGAGTACTCGTAGTGGTGAAACTCGGGTAAAAATAACTAGATTTTTCTTTATTTTGCTTTTGTTTTTTTTACATTTTCTCCTCTTAGCCCTCCCCTTGTGGCTTCCTGGCAGCCTCCTCTGTCACACAGGAATGGTGTCGATAGCGTCGTCTTATCTCTGGCTACGTCAGGCTGGCTGCCTGTGAGAGAGGCAGGCAGTGAGGTGGTGTTAGTTGGTTTGGCTGGCTGCGTTTTGATCGTTGTGCCTGTGTTCAATCTGTCTGCTGCGTTGTGTCTGTTCTGACAGTGCCTGTGTCGGTGACTCATGTCGTCTCTCATGTGGGAAAACACTCTTTGTTTTTGTGGCGGCTGATGAAAAATTAAGCTTGTTTTCCCCAATCTCCTCTCATCTCTGTTGCTTCCCCCACCGTCCCAGAAAAGGAAGTGTTGTTTTGATTAATAATTTACTCAACGCTAATTGGAGTGGGTTTAGCCCAGGGCAGTTTGGAAGGGGTTTGGTTCTGGATGTAGTAGAATGCAGCGCAGGGTAAGTGGGCATGAGCTGCTTCTCAGTCAGCCAGCAGCTACTGTATACCTACTGCATACCTACTGGATATCTACTGCACACCTACTGCATACCTACTGCATACCTACTGCAGATCTACTGCATATCTACTGCATATCCACTGCATACCTACTGCATACCTACTGTATATCCACTGCATATCCACTGCATATTCACTCATATCCAGTTCATATGTACTGCATATCTAATTCATATCTACAGCATTTCCACCTCAAATATACTGTATTCACACTTTATATATACTGCATATCTACTGTATATCTACTGCATATCTACTGCATATCTAATGTCTACTGTATATCTACTGTCTACTGTATATCTACTGCATATCTACTGTCTACTGTATATCTACTGCACATCTACTGTCTACTGTATATCTACTGTATACTGTCTACTGCATATCTTCTGCATATCTACTGCTGATCTACTGTTACTACATATCTACTGTATTCTACGGTCTACTATATATCTACTGTCTACTGCATATCTACTGCATATCTACTTCATATCATGCATATCTACTGTATATCTACTCTAATATATTGTATATGTACTGTTTACTGTATATCTACTGCATATCTACTGGCATATCTACTGTCTACTGCAATATCTACTGCATATCTACTGTCTACTGTATATCTACGTCTACTGCATTTCTACTGTATATCTACTGCATATCTACTGCATATCTACTGCATATCTACTGTCTACTGTATATCTACTGTCTACTGCATTTCTACTGTATATCTACTCTATTATATTGTATATGTACTGTTTACTGTATATCTACTGCATATCTACTGCATATCTCTGTCTACTGCATATCTACTGCATATCTACTGTCTACTGTATATCTACTGTCTACTGCATTTCTACTGTATATCTACTGCATATCTACTGCATATCTACTGCATATCTACTGTCTAATGTATATCTACTGTCTAATGTTATCTACTGTCTACTGTATATCTATGCATATCTACTGCATATCTACTGCATATCTACTGTCTACTGTATATCTACTGCCTATCTACTGTATATCTACTGCATAATCTACTGCAATCTACTGCATATCTACGTTAATCACTGCTACTGCATATCTACTGGCATATCTTAACTGTCTACTGCATATCTACTGCATATCTACTGCATATTCACTGCATACAGGTGGGCAAAAAAGTATTTAGTCAGCCACCATTGTGCAAGTCTCCACTAAAAAGTGAGAGAGCCTGTAATTTTCATCAATGGTACACTTCACTATACAGACAAATTAGGAAAAAAAATCCAGAAATCACATTGCAGGATTTTTAATATCTACTGTCTACTGCATGTCTATGCATATCTACTGCATATCTAACTGTCTACTGCATTTCACTGTCTACTGCATGTCTACTGTATAACTACTGCATATCTACTGTCCCTACTGCATTCTACTGCTACTATGTCTACTGTCTACGTTTTGTCTACTGCATATCTACTGTCCTACTGTATATCTACTGCAGTTTACTGCATGTCTACTGTCTACTGTCATCTACTGCATATCTACTGCATATCTACTGTATATCTACTGCATATCTACTGTCTACTGTTTGTCTACTGCATATCTACTGTCTACTGTATATCTACTGCATATCTACTGCATGTCTACTGTCCTACTGTATATCTAAACTGCATATATCTACTGCATATCTACTGCATATCTACTGCATATCTACTGTATATCTACTGCATATCTACCTGCATATCTACTGCATATCTACTGATATCTACTGTCATATCTACTGTAGATATCTACTGCATATCTACTGCATACTACTGCATATCTACTTCTACTGTATATCTACTGTATATCTACTGCATATCTACTGCATATCTACTGCAATCTACTGTATATCTACGCATATCTACTGCATATCTACTGCATATCTACTGCTATGTATAGTCTACTGCATATCTACTGCATATCTACTGCATATCTACTGTATATCTACTGCATATCTACTGTATATCTACTGCATATCTACTGCATATCTTACTGCCATATCTACTGCCATATCTACTGTATATCTACTGCATATCTACTGTATAGTCTACTGCATATCTACTGTCTACTGTATATCTTACTGCATATCTACTGATATCTACTGCTTATATCTAACTGCATATCTACTGTATATCTAACTGCATATCTACTGCATATCTACTGTATATCTACTGCATATCTACTGTATATCTACTACTGCATTCTACTGTATATCTACTGCAATCCTACTGTATATCTACTGCATATTACTGCATATCTACTGATATCTACTGCATATCCGCATATCTCATTCTCATTTGACTGACTTGGCCCGCAGTAGGAGGTTACCGGGCAGAGGTCAATGTTCAGCACACCGCACCAGCCTCCCCCAGTAAATGTGGATAGTGTAGCGTGCTCCACCATGTTTGTCGGTATCGTAGCGGCAAAGACAGTTCCTTGGGGTGAGCGCTGTATTGACAGGAGTATTAAGTGGTGTGTGTGTGTGTGTGTGTGTGGTGTGTGTGTGTGTGTGTGTGTGTGTGTGTGTGTGTGTGTGTGTGTGTGTGGTGTGGTGTGTGTGTGTGTGTGGTGTGTGTGGAGGTAATTATGTCTAATGATCAGCTGATAATTATGTTTTTTCCTATTGAAGCTCATTCCCTGTTCTGTTGGCTGGTCTGAAGACCCAGCATCCCTAGTGGTATCACAGCAATGTTGTATTGTTTATCCTTCTGTAGACTGACAGGCCGGCTTTGATGTTGCAGGAGTTCAATCAGAGTTTCAGGACATTTCCTGTGTGTATTTATTGTAACGTGACCACCTCTCTCTCTCCGCTCTTCCCCCTTTTACACTCCTCCTCTCTCCCTCTCCCCCCTCTCTCTCTCCTCCCTCTTTCCTCTTTACACTCTCCTCTCTCCCTCTCCCTCTACCTTTCTCTCTCCTCTCCCTCTCTCTCTCCCTCCCTATTCCCCCTTTACTTTCCCCTCTCCTCTCTTCCCCCTTTACACACTCTCTCTTCTCCCTCTCCTCTCCCCCTCTCCCCTCTACCTCTCTCCCCTCCTCCTCTCTCCCTTCCTCTCCCTCTCTCCCCTCTCCCCCTCTACTCTCTCTCTCTCTTCCCCTCTCTCTCTCCCTCCCTCTTCCCCCTTTAACACTCTCTCCTCTCCTCTTCCCCTCTCTCCCTACAGGAGCAGCTATAAGAAGATTGGATACTTCGACGTACCAAAGGAAATCTATCCTGGTATGGGAATGACAGGTGGATAGGTAAGACACATTCATTTATTATGTTACACATATTTTGTATTCCTTTAATTTTACCAGGGGAGTTAAGTGTAATACATTCTCATTTCAGCAACGGCCTGGGGTAGTTACATAACATAGGAAAAATACATTGTTAACATAAAACAATATATAAGCAAGTAAAACAGAAAAGCACAAGGTGAGGAAAGGAAAGAGGAAGGTCCTCACGGCCGTCTGAATGGCCTTTCTTAAGAACAGGTCCTCACAGCCGTCATCCAATCTCAGCAACTCTCCCTGAGACCGTGTCTGATAGCTCACACATATACACACATTATATACGCACGCACGCACGCACGCACGCACGCCACAGCACGCACCGCACGCGCAAACACGCGCACGTGCCCAGCGCGCACACGCACACGCACACGCACACGCACCCGCACACACCACACACATACGCACAACCACACACATACACACCACACACACACACACACACCACACACCACACACACACACCACACACACACACACACGCACACACATACGCACACACCACACACACACACACACACACAACACACACACACACACACACACACACCACACACACACACACACACACACAACGCACACTGATGGGGGCTATGTAACTGGCAGTACTTTCCACTGAGCATAAAGTGTGCAGGCACAGTGATAGGACCATGTGTTATATCTCACAAGAGTGATATTATTTCATTTACTAATTTAAACATGATGACCGTTCAGAGCGATGGACAGAAGAAAATGAATGGGATGATGCTGCGTGACAGTCAAAACAAAACAAAGGCGGAGGCAATCTCAGAGGCATATAAACTGGAGCCGAATCCATGACCTTGACTTTGAGGAATGGGGGGGGGGGGGGGGGGCGGTGCGGCTTGCTCTGTAGTCTAATCAGCGTGGCGGGTAGCCAGCTTTGTGTTTACGTCCGTGTCAGAGGATGCGCCTCCAAATGGCCCATATCTCCTTTATAGTGGCACTACCTTCAACCAGAACCCTTTCCCTATATAGTGCACTATTTTCAACCCAGAGCCCTTTGGTTTACCTAGGGTGTCATTTGGGATGAAGACGGAATCAGTTCTGCCTCCGCGAACACTGAAAATATGCACATTAACTAACGTGCCTAATGGTTTGAGAAAAGTGGTTTTGTTCCTTTGAACCAAGACTGCGTCACAAATGTTGTATTGAGAGTCATGGTCTGAGTCAAGGAATAAGAACCAAAAAATATACTCAAATGACTCATTCAATGAACCAACGTTAATGAGGTTTTTGTTCCTATCAGCCTCGTTTTGATTAGAGTTTACCATTTTAATTGGTTGTTTAAAGTCTTTGCTGGTCAGACTGCGCCATGGTAACGCGTAAGAGCTGTGACTTCCTACTGGATGGAAGGTGCTTTGGCCATAACGGCTCCTGTCTGTCTGTCTGTCTGTCTGTCTGTTCTGTCTGTCTGTCTGTCTGTCTGTCTGTCTGTTCTGTCTGTCTTGTCGCGCTCTCTCCCCGCGCTCTCTCCCGCCTCTCTCCCCGCGCCCCTCCGCGCTCTCTCCCCGCTGCTCTCCTCCCCTCGCTCTCTCTTCGCTTCTCTCTCCCTCCCCCCTCGCTCTCTCTCTCCCTCCCCCTCGCTCTCTCTCTCCCTCCCCTCCTCTGCTCTCCTCTCCTCCCCTCGCTCTCTCTCGTCCCTCCCCCCCTCGCTCTATCCTTCTCTCTCCTCCCCCCTCGCTCTCGTCTCTCCCTCCCCCCTCGCTTCTCACCCCTCCCTCCCCAGACCCCTATGGTCTTCATGCTGTTCACCCGTAACACACGCTGGGAGGTCAGGTTCAGTTTTTTGAAGGTTCAATGACATTACATAGCTCAACACCC